>NC_142811.1:13859521-14159521 GCF_049724085.1 Artemia sp. Qi Xiang Cuo
AGTCTGAATCTGAATTATCTACATTACCCTGCTCAGCTGTGCTATTATTAACATTTAAAAAAAATCACTTAACAGGTCATCAATATTAAAGAGTATTTGTAGGGAATTAGCATTCAAGTCTTTGATAGCCAATGCCTCATTATTGTAAATCCCATTATGTGTGGCCTCTTCTTCTCCAAATGAATAGCAGGGGGAGATGTTGAGTTTGGAACCCGGAAAGCCCAAAAATGAAAAAAAAAGCTTATTTTCAAATTATTCAAATCACACCCTTACTGTTTAGAATTTTGATTATTATTTACTTATTTTTAAAACGTGCTTAGTAGTAGTAGTAGTAGTAGTAGTAGTAGCAGTATGTACATATTAGCAGTTGGTTAATTCACTGTTCCCCATCAATTATCGATATTCTGAAAGTTCCAATTTCCAACTTAATATTTTATATATAAAATCTAAACCGTCGATTTAAATATAATTGAAAATTTTATTCTGTTAAAAAAACGCCCCCTCTTCCACATGTCCACAATTAAACCCCCCCCCCCCCCCGAGCCGGCCCGCGCGGCGCGTCCCCGTGGCGCGTCCCACAGTGCTTCTCGGCCCTTCCTGGACTCCGCGCCGGCTCCACCTTAATATAAGATATTTACAATCTAAAACATGACATAGTAGGTTTTTATTTTGTTCAAACAAATCCTCCAAATAAAATTTCATATTAATACTCTTTATCTGCTTTAGGAAAAAAACATGATTTGGAATGGGTAACCATCTCCACTCATGATACACAACTCATTCAGATATAAAGTTTTTTTTTTATAATATTTGTAAAGGCAAGGTGAACCATTCGTTTATATCGCAATAGAAATTATCTAACTTAGTTTGATCTGTATATAGCGTCTTTTTTGGTTTCATTAATCTAATTGTGCAGGGTGAATGTATTATATAGCAATGATTCATTATGTGTACAATTGTATGTCGTGTGAGGAGAAAAAATCTTACAATATTACTACTGATAAATTATTTGTCACAGCGATCGAATTTAGTGAATTCATGACTTGCAACTAAAAGTTGGATTACCTTATTAAGTATTTCTTTATAGATAGGTAGGAAAAAAATGCTTACATTTGCAAAATTCGTCTGGCCTTGGGTGCCCGAAGGTCCGGTTAGTGCATGCTGGATGATAACCTCCTGACCTATCGATGATGGGGCAGCTCGTCTAGGTACATGGAAAGCGGATGGGCAAGCGTTGTCACATTCTAATACGGCTTGGGTAGGCACCACTTGTTTAGGAGGCTTCGGCCAGCTACCATATTGCCAGACAGTAGCCTTCGCATGGTCCGCATTATTAACCTTCGCTTTCTTAGTGGGTGGAGATGATTGGTATTCTTCACAATTTACCTTCAAAAGACGGGAAAGAGTTAGTATTGAAATAATTTGCCCCTTTTTTACAGAAAGAAAGTTAGTATCATCATCAATGTAATTTTGTCTAGAAAGGCATTTATCACTAAGAAAGCACAACATAAAAAAATGTCGTGAAATATACTAATTGCATCCTTATTTGAATCTAAGAAAAAAGAATTACGGCTCACCGAGCCGTTCATAATTCAGTCTATAAAAGTCAGTCTAATTTCTTATTTTTAGGCGTTTCTGTTCTTTTCTGGTTTTAATCTGCATTGAGCATGCCTTGTTTGATGCATTTAAAGTATTAACGATATTTTTTATCTTTCCATATCCTTTTTCGATAGCTGGTATTTATCACACCCCCATAAAAACAGCCCACGGAAAATAACCCCCACGGAAATATTTAGTCAAACATCGAAGCAGTGATCTGAGCTATGGTTCTTTTTCAGTTATCCAATAAATAAAAACATGTTTTTAGTCACATCCTTTTGAATCTGTGAAATCTATGGAAACTAAACTGCTAACGAGCAGGAAATGCTTTAAAAAGGGGTCAGAGCTAATTAGAGGCCTCGCGCTGGAGCTTTGTGTCAAAACCAGAGCGGGTTAATAACAACAGTGACAGAAGTCAGTAGACACTTTAAATCACAATAGAGAAAGGCTATATTTTTTCGAAAGAAAATTATTTCTTTTTGCTAGAATTTTGGTCGTAAAACAATGGGGGATGGGGTTAGGTTTTGAGGGTAAAAGAATATATTTTATGTTTTCCTAGTGAATATAAAGATTGTAAAGTGATGTTTGTCTTGTATGTGGGGGGGGGGGGGGTACCCGAAGAGATTAGAGGGTAACCATGGAAAACAATTTTATTTTGAAAATAAAAAATGAAAATGTACTCACATTGCTAATTGTGGCAGCCAAGGCTTCAAGTTCATCAATAATTTCATGTGTTCTATCCATTGTGTTCTGGAACTTTCTGATAATTTAATCATATTACATGCCCGTTATATACGAAATCTCAAGGGTGAATTGTTATGTAACGGGGAAATCATATGTAACCAGCCCTCTGATTGGCTGAGAAGGAGGATGTATCCGACTCTCTGATTGGCTGAGAAAGGATGCATGTACTTCCGTTATCCTATTCCAGGACTCCTCGACATTCACCCCTAGCATGCACTTGTCCAAAACAACAATAATAAATAAATCCCTCAGGCCTAAAGATTAAAGAAACCATAATGTTTCTTAATTCCCCCCTTCGTGAATCAATAATTTCCATAGTGATTATGTAAATCAATTTCTCAGGTTAGGCTAACCAAACAACAATGAAGCCATGTTTGTTTCTTAATTCCCCCCTCGTGAATCCATAATGTTCCCTAGAAATTACGTAAATCAAGTTTACAGGCTAGGTTCACCTAAAGATTAAAGAAACCATAATGTTTCTTAATTCCCCCCTGGTGAATCTATAATTTCCCCTAGCGATTATGTAAATCAAGTTCTCAGGTTAGGTTAGCCAAACAATGTCATAGCATTCGCGTCGAGCATGTCCATTCTCACTGACAACGAACAGACATAAATCATCCATAAAACAGACATGAAAAAACATCAAATACATCGAACAACACACATAACCAGCCATGAAAACAAACATAAATGTGAAAAAGTTCCTGTTTTTCAAATTCTCAATGACAAAAACCATAAAACATCCATAATTTGATGTTGACATCCGAGAAAAACATCAAATAAATTGATCAACACACATAACCATCCAGGAAAACAACCATAAATGTGAGAAAATTCCTGGTTTTTCAAGTGAGAAAATTCCTGTTTTTTCATTCTCAGTGAGAAAACCATAAACCACGTGGTACTCGTGGGGGCTTTAGGGTCACTTCTACTATTAGGCTCTATCCCTGTTGCTTAAAAAAAAAAAAAAAAAAAAAAAAAAAAAAAAAGACGAAATTTTTGTTTTTTCTTATATTTTTTTACATGAGATACTTAAGAGTGAATTTAAAATAAAAAGTGAAATCAGGTTTTATCCGCGTTGCTTAAAAAAGAATAAAAAAAACAGATTTTGAGTTTGCTGCGTTGTGGACGAAACTTAAGTTTTTTCTTATACTTTAGATGGATCAAGGGCTCGCTTACATGAAGAGTATGTTCACTGTTTAATAAAATTCAAGTGACAAAGTAAAGATTGCTTGAGATATGAGCCCCATTCATTTCAGTTGCCAATTTTTCTACTATTTCATTTTCTATAGAACGTAGGCACTCCGAAAGATGGAGGGAGATTAATTAATTTTTACGAGATGCATTGTGTATGAATTATTCTGGGTGCCCATTTTACTGACGGTATTTTAAATAGTAAGTTTTACAAAAAATATCATTATATCCCGCTATTTAGGGCTATAATGAAAGAAAGGTTGAGATGGCTAGGGCACGTTCTGCGGATGATGAATAACCCAAGACCGTTCTTTTCGGCCACCCATATAGGACCAAACGAAAATCAGGTCATTGAAAAATTGGGGGGGGGGGTCGTAAGGAAAGATAAAAAGGAAATTAGAACTTCTTGAGATTGTGTAAAGGAGGATTGTGCGCAGCTGTGTTTGCATCAGGTAGCTTGATGCTTTAGCGACTATCAATTGCAATGATAGTCAACTTTATGACTAAATTTGCAATATTTCTCAAAACTCTTACTTAACTCTTATACTCTAATTGCATCCTATTTGGTGATTTGGAGAAAAATTAGTCTCTCATGGTATAAATGTGAAGTAGAATGAGTATGAGGCTTATAAGCAATTAGAAAATAAAAGGGGTGTTAGATTGTGTTCCTGTTACTGTAAATGGGATTTGAAAGTGCTTTCAAAAGAAAGCCTGCAGAGTAATTTTGAAGAGCTAAACTTAATTTGGTGAATACACTTAAAACATTCAAAGAAACCTATATTACCTCTACAGCCATGCTAGAAGAAGCTTTCATAGATAAAAGAAAAATTATTTATCTTCTCTGGGGATTTACCGAAACAATTGAATGCCTGCTCTTTTTTTTGCTTCAGTTATTAAGTTTTCTCTGACCAAAGTGTCTCCGATACTGATACCGATACCGATACTGATCCGATACCGATACTGATAAAATGTGTGTGTGATCTAAAAAGTACTAGTAATTTTAAAGTATAAAGGTTGATCTGGCCAATCACTCGAAAATGTTTTAAAACCATATAAGAAGATGTGATGATTTTATTAAATTTGCTGGGTTTACGAATGTAGTTTGTACTACAGAAAAAATATATAATATATTTAAGTTAAATATATATTTAAAAAAACATAAATATATATTAACAAATATATGGAATATGAACCATGTTCAGAAACATACTGGTTCGAACCGCTCGGCTAGGGATAAACTTAAAACAAAATATTTCTTCTACAGTCAGGATAGAGCCGAAAAAATTAAAACCAGACATGGTGCTATTGGGAGTTTTCAAGGGAAAGTCGTTTTTATATTCGAGAGGGACTGCAGATAGTCGCATAAATCCCTATTTATATACATCAGATGGCAAGATCGGTCATTATTGTGACAAAGAATTCCAATAAGGACAGAGTGATGTTTGACACATACCATAAGTATGAAACAAAGTTTATAAGATTACTTTAAGAGGAGGCATCCATGAAGTAGACTAAAATGAAAAAAAAAATTTTTACGGCATGCATAAAAGAGTTTAGGTAACTTATAAGATTAAAACTGGCGCTAGAGTCGGCAAAAAAACTCAACGCCATCTAGCGTTTGACATCTTTTGGTATTTTTTCAAACTTTGCAATCGTTGTTCTGTCAATAACTGAGATCAGACTCTTATTGCTATTAAATAAAAAAACAAGTTTTTTAAACTGAAAGTAAGGAGCGACATTAAAACTTAAAACGAACAGAAATTATTCTGTTTATGAAAGAGACTGTCCCCTCCTCAACGCCTCGCTCTTTACGCTAAAGTTTTTTATTATTTTAAAAAATAAAGTTGTGAGACAGAGTCAAACTTTAGCGTAAAGAGCGAGGCGTTGAGGAGGGGACAGTCTCTTTCATAAACAGAATAATTTCTGTTCGTTTTAAGTTTTAATGTCGCTCCTTACTTTCAGTTTAAAAAACTTGTTTTTTTTATTTAATTTTTGAACGTTTTTGAATAAATGCAGGTTTTGATCTTGGCTCACCGTACATGAATAATTAAAACAAAATTTTCATATTAATTTACTTTTATTTAGTTAGATGGCTTTCTCGAAACTTGTTTAATTTTATTTACGAACGTTTTTATTAGTAATAAATATACGTAACTTACGAATTAACTTACGTAACGAACTTCTATATTCATATATTTTTAATACGTTTATTAGGGGGTTCTCCTCCTAGTCAATATCTTGCTCTTTAAGTGAAAGTTCAAATTTTGTTCCAATTCTTTAGAAATGACCGCTTAATCACAAAGGCCGTTAATTAGAATAAATAGCTCATATGAAAGTACTAAAAAATCTTTGGCTTAAAGAGCGAGGCATTGACTACGGGGTGAACCCAATTATATATGTAATATTTTCTGTTTGTTTAAAGTTTCGACGTTGCTGCTGTTGCAGTTGAAATACTTGTTTTTTTATATTAAATTTATGATCTTTTTTTAAATAATGCTGGGAAGTCCGGCGTCCCCTTCATAGCAATGTCCCTTCCCCCATGAAAACTTCCTTCATGGAAAGATCCTCTCTTATAACCCCTGACCCCCCCCCCACTACCAGGAAAAATCTCCCCTGAAAACGTCTGTATACTTCCAAATAACCAATACTATATGTTAACATTGGGTAAAGTTCATAACTTTCAGCCCTCCCCCCGGGACCTTAGGGGGATTAAGTCATCCTAAAAGACATACTTATAATATTTTCGAAAATGCTGAACAAAATGGCTATCTCAAAATTGTGATCAGGTGACTTTGGGAAAAAACTGAGCGTGGGAGGGGGCCTAGTTGCCCTCCATTTTTTTTGGTCACTTAAAAAGGGCACTAGAACTTTCAATTTCCATTCAAATGAACCCTCCCACGATATTCTAGGACCACTGGGTCGATACGATCACCCCTGGGAAAAATAAAAAAAAAAAAAAAAAAAAATAAACACGCACCCGTGATCTTCCTTCTGGCAAAAAATGCAAAATTCCACATTTTTGTAGATGGGAGCTTGAAACCTCTACAGTAGGGTTCTCTGAGGCGTGGAATATTTTGATGTTATTTTCATTCATGTTCAACAGTTCTTCAGGAGTCTTTCCCCCTTTTTTCGGAAATCGTGCAACTTTTTCTCGTTATCTGCCTTTTGACAAGATGGGTTATAATCCGTAGAACTTATATATTTGAACTCAACATTAAAATGTAATTCTTTTGATGTATATATTTGTATCAAAATGCCGTTTTCTAGAGTTTCGGTTACCATTGAGCCGGGTCGCTCCTTACTTACAGTTCGTTACCACGAACTGTTTGACACTAATTTTCCCAATTACACAAATCAAATTAATCATTCTTATTATTACTCTGAAAAATGCCAAGTGTCGCCAAACTGTCGCTAGATCGGATTGAGGCTTTTTGGTCATCACTAGGCCATTTCCCCCTCATATAAGTTACCCATTTTCTTTGATATGGATTTCAAGGGTCTTGGATAGCTGACACCGGCACCTACATTCAAATAATTTTCCTTTCTGATTGTGTCTTTATTTAGCTTTGAAAGACAAATTTTGTCTAATTTTTGTCTAATTTGGCTTTTATATGACTACAGGTGTGCAAAGACCATCTTTAAATAATAGGCAGCGCAATAGCGCTGCCTAAGTAAAAAACGATGTTGGCACAACGTATTGTTTTTTTGTTTTTTTTACTAGACTAGTGCACTTCGTATCGAAGGAGTTGTCGTAGAAATTTCGAAAAGGGCTCATTCGATTGGAAATTGGAATGGCTGGTGCCATAGTCGAAAGTTATTGGAAGGCAACTAACACCCCTTCCACGCCCACCATTTCCCCAAACACATCCAATCAAAATTTTGAGATAGCCATTTTGTTCAACGCAGTTGATTTCCAGATAGAAATTATGTTTTTGAGGAGAAAACTCCCCCCTCAGCCCTCAGGGCTAAAGTTGTAAGTTATGGCCTGGTGGCATATAAGGTTTTTATTGAAAGCTTTGTCGTAGAAACTTCAAAAAGGGTTCATTCGATTGGAAATTCAAAGGGCTAGTGCCCTTTTTAACAGTGGAAAGTGATTGGAGGGCAACTAACCCCGCTCTCACACCATCCTTTTCCCAAAACACATCCAATCAAAATTTTGAGATAGCCATTTTGTTCAACGTTGTTGAAAGTTCTGGAAATTAGGTCTTTAAGGATGATAACCCCCCAGAATATAATTTGTACTTTACTGAAAAAATGGTTTTAAATGTTTTCACTTTTATAACTTTAAGAAATAAAAAAAATTAAGATTTTAAGGAATAAATATCAGCCTATGTATATTGGTTTAATGGAGTTCCTTACTTGAAAAAAAAAAGTTTGTTTGATTAATAGTCTTAAAATGGTCACCAAAATGATATCTCTTCTTTGAAGTTACTTTAACTGCTTCCTTTAAAATTTACTTTTAAACTTTATTTGAAGCAACAGTAATTCTTTATGATTAAAAACCCTTTTTCCTACCACTAAATATGTGTGCATTCCATACAATTTAAACGGTTATTACTTAGATTAATTAAAAAAAAATTCCACAAAATAAGTATTTCAAAGAAAAGTTGAGAACTCCATTAAACTCCTACTGAAAAAATATAAATGTTTTTACTTTTATAATTTTAATAAATCAAATAAAAGTAACATTTTGATTAGCCTACTAAATATCGGTATATGTATTTTAAACTGATAATACACATTCATTTGTATTTTTTTCAGTAAAGTGCAAATTTTGTTCTGGCCTTGGGAAGGCATAGGGGTTTTGAGCCCTACTTATGTTATACTTATATTATGAGCCGTACTATTTCTACTCGTGTTGAGTTTGACTCGGTTATCTATTGTAATTTATGTTCGTTTTGGGTTTCATTTATTTATCGATGCTGATTTTTGGTAGTTTCACGCTTGGTAGATTATTTGATTTTATTTTCGCTAATTTTTTGTTTAATGCAGTTCTTTACTTTTCTTTGAAAAACTTTATTTTATGGAAACTTTTTTTAAAAATAATTTCTGTTCGTTTTATATTGACATAGTCTTTTCAGGGAAAAAGAAAATAATACTTTAAATCTTTTCGTTTTTAAGACTGTATAGTTTGGCCTGCTATTTGTATTCTGGAGAAATTTTCAGCAATTTTTAACAACATACGCCCTTTTTAAAACCTGGACACAAATAGTAGTGTTTAATTTAGTTTCATACCTCCTCTAGTTGACCTGAAATGAAAAACTTGAAATGAAAAATTAAAAATTCGCAAAAAAATCTGTTTACTTTCTTTGATAGCTTGGATACACTTACGCTATTTTGATTTGGTTAAATTTTAAGAGCAGAAGTAGCCCAGAAAGTTTGAACATAATACCCTCAGTCGTTCTTGGAATACTGCTGAGATGTCTTATTGGGAATTAGCATTAAAACAGTGCATTTTGATTTAATCTTAAGGCAAAATTTAGTTTTTAAAAATAATGGGCAAATGGGAGGTTGGGCGGGGTAGGGGGATTAGTTGTCCTCCAATCGCTTTCAAATATTAAAAAGGGCATCAGCCCTTTTTATTTTCAATCGAATGAGCCCTTTTTGAAGTTCCCACGAGCCTTCCAATCACTTTCGACTATTAAAAAGGGCACTAGGCCTTTCGATTTCCAATCGAATGAGCCCTTTTTGAAACGACAACGTTTTCTATAAGCACCTTATATACCCCCAGGGTATTAATTACAACCTTTACCCTAAGGGCTGTTAGGGTGGTTGTCATCCTCTAAGACCTAATTTCCAGAACTTTCAACTACGTTAAACGAAAATGGCTATCTCAAAATTTTTATTGGCTGTGTTTGGGAAAATTTTGGGCGTGAGAAGGGCGTTAGTCGCTCTCCAATCACTTTCAACTATTAAAATTGGCACTAGTCATTTCAATTTCCGATCAAATGAGCCTTTTTAAAGTTTCTACGACAGCACTTTCAATAAAAACTTCATATGCCCCCAGGGCATAACTTACAACCCTTGCCATGAGGGCTGGGGGGGGGGGGAGTCATTCTCAAAAACATAATTTCCAGAACTTTCTACTACATTGAACAAAATAGCTATCTGAAAATTTTTATTGGATGTGTTTGGAGGAATGGTGGGCCTGAGAGGGGGTTAGTTACCCTCCAATCACTTTTGACTATTTAAAAGGGTACTAGCCCTCCCAATTTCCAATTGAATGAGCCCGTTTTGAAGTTTTACGACAACTCTATCTATAAAAACCCTATTTGCCCCCAGGGAATAACTTACAACCCTTGCCCTCAGGCTTATGGGGGGTTGTCATCCTCAAAGACCTAATTTTCAGAACTTAAAACTACGTTGAATAAAATGGCTATCTAAAAATTTTGATTGTATGTTTTTGGGGAAATGGTGGGCGTGAGAGGGGGGTTAGTTGCCCTCCAATCACTATTGACTATTAAAAAGGTCATTAGCCCTTTGAATTTCCAATCAAATGAGCCTTTTTTAAAGTTTCTACGACAGCGCCTTCTATAAAAACCTTATATACCCCCAGGGCTTAACTTACAACCCTTGCCCTCAGGCTTATGGGGGGTTGTCATCCTCAAAGACTTAATGTCCAGAATTAAAAACGACGTTTAATAAAATGGCTATCTCAAAAATTTGATTGGATTTGTTTGGGAAAACGTTGGGCGTGAGCGAGGGGTTAGTTGCCCTCCAATCACTTTCGACTATTAAAAAGGGCACTAGCCCTTTGAATTTCCAATCGAATGAGCTTTTTTTAAAGTTTCCACGACAACGCCTTCTATAAAAACCTTATATACCCCCAGGGCGTAAGTTACAACCCTTGCCCTGAGGGTTGTGGGGAAGTGTCCTCCTTAAAAACATAATTTTCTATCTTGAAATCAACTACGCTGAACAAAATGGCCATCTCAAAATTTTGATTGGATGTGTTTCGGGAAATGGTGGGCGTGGAAGGGGTGTTAGTTGCCTTCCAATCACTTTCGACTATTAAAAAGAGCACAAGCTACTCCAATTTCGAATTTAATGAGCCCTTTTCAAAGTTTCTACGACATTTTCTTCTATACGAAGTGCCCTGCTCTAAAGGAAAAAAAAATAATACATTGTGCCAACATCGTTCTTATATGCACCCAGGGCATAACTTAGAGCCCTTGCCCTGAAGGCTGTTGGGGAGTGTCTTCCTCAAAAACATATTTTCTATATGGAAATCAACTACGCTGAACAAAATGGCTATCTCAAAATTTTGATTGGATGTGTTTAGGGGAATGATGGGTGTGGTGGGGAGGGGGGTGGCTAGTTGCCCTCCAATCACTTTCGACTATTAAAAAAGACACTAGCCATTCCAATTTTCAATCGAATGAGCTCTTTTCGAAGTTTCTACGACAACTCCTTCCATACGAAGTGCCCTGGTATGGAAAAAAATATTAATAAATTGTGCCAACATCGCTCTTTAGTTAGGCAGCGCGATTGCGCTGCCTATGAAACAGTGACTGAGGATTAATGAGGGCTGGATCAGTGGATCTTTTTGTAGGTGTCGGGAGGGGGGTGCAACAAATTTGGGGGTAAATTCTCCAAAGTATCGTTGGAGGCTCCTCGCGTGAATATGGTACTGAGAATTATGGTACTGAGAAATATGTTACCCATCCCTTAAATGAATTTATTTGGACTAAGCTTGCAATATGGAAGATGAAGGGTGATAGCTCCCCTTTTATTGTAATTTTTTTTAGTGTAACAGAAGATGAGATTCATACGCTAACCTTTACAAAGAGGGAAGGAGTTGGTGTGCCAACCAGGAGCCTGTCAAATAAGTTCTCCTCCTTGTTAAAAAATCCTTTTGCATCTGCCCCCCAAAAAATTAAAGCGTACACCTTTTTCCGGGTTGATATTTAAGCCCCAATGATTTTTGTACAAAAGTAAAATTTTAATATAAGGAGCGAGATTTTGAGGGATTCACAGATCCGTTCATACTTAGGCTAGCCCAAAATACAATATCATAAATGGAATAAATTAATTACAAAAATACTTTTTCAGATGAATGTAATGAATTGTTTTAAAACTTACAATTAACAGAAATTATAAGAACTATAAGTGGGTTCTCATTGTCTTTAAGGCACCCCTCCCCCCTTAAATAAGAAACACCATTCAGATTATATTTACTAACTACAATATTTTGAAACTCCACCGCAGAGAGAAGGCCAATGAGGGGGGCGAAAGCCCCCTCAGGTATTCAATAATTTAGGTTGATGTAAGTTTAAACAATCTACGCTTTCAACTGAAACAAATGTTTTGATTATTTTTAGTATTACAGACCAAACAACCATGCTCAGATTAAACCATAAATAAATGTGAACGGCCAAATAGTTGATTTAATCAAAATCAAGTAGTTGAGGGCATAAAGCCATGGTTTAATTGTAGAAAAGCCAAGACAGATAGTCAGGGTGAGAGGCAAAATCTGGCATAAGCCATTTTAGAATTGGATAAAAACTATGTCATTTCACTTGTTGATAGATAAGTCTGTCATCCATCCGTCCATACATACAAATGTGGATACAGATAAATGTATGTAAGAGATTCGTATCATTTTTATATTAAATTTCCTCTTCAATTTGTTTTAAAATTTTATTTTCGAATGGCTGTAAGCTTAAAAGATATCTTTGAGTACTTTATAAGGATTATCCCAATCAATCTCTGTTATTTGAAATTTTATTTACTTCCTTAACAATGGAACTATGTATTCCTTTCCACGAGGAATACGAACTAAGTACCTTCTCAATTCGTAATTACTCCTAAATTTCCTCCATATTAAAATCCATTCATGTTTATAATATCAAAGAGAAAGTAATTTCCATGAGATCATTCAAGTAGAATTCTTGTTGAGCATAAGAAACGCGAATATTTGAGAATAACTGACAAATATAATCATGAAAAAGACATTTGATAGGTTATAAAAAAACTAATTTTGTTCATTGTTTGGACAATACAGGAGTTTAAAATATACTAATTTTTCAAAAACTTAAATTGATTATCCTCTGGTAGAGATCCTACTTTCTCTAAATTATTATCAATGTGTCAATATACTATTGCACAGCAGCTATGTTACTAATGACAAATTACTGAGAAGGTACTCAGCAATGATAATGACAAATATCATGGGCGCTATCAAAATCAGTACAACTCGCTGATATAACAAGTACTGATGGCTGGTTTTCGGAGACTACTCCCAGACAACACTACCTCCATGAAATAGATGATAAAACTGATGCTATAAATTCCGTTGTGGTTGAGACAGTTATATAGTTTATGCATTTGAATATTTGAGTTAGGAAATAAAGTTTTATAGTAGTTGATTTATGAACTCACCACCAAATCGGTTGGAATCTACCGTTTCGTCAATATACGTACCAACGTATGAGGTAAGTATTGACTAGCCAAACTGAACTTTCATTCGAAAGTTCAGTGTTAAGGTACGTGTATATTTAAGGTTGTCTATTGGACGGGAATAAGGATCGCCTCCGCCCAGTAGCAGACCGAAAGATATTCTGATTTTAATCCGTAGTATTGAAAGTCCCCCTACCCATTCACATTGAATAAAAATAAATAGTATTTCAAATATAGCACAAAACTATGGCTTGTCAAACATTTTGACTAAATATTTAAATTTGCTTAACGATTTGATTATAATTCAGCACTTAAGCTCTTAAGCAAAAACGTTGATATAAGCTTTACAAATATTCCTTCAACAAATCCACAATGAAAACAATATTAATTAACGAAAGAAAAAACAAATTTAAAATATATTTTCCTAAAATAGTTTTTTCGAAGAAAAGTAATTAGTATTACTCAAATCCAAGAAATTCGAGACTGAGGAATCTTAAAAGTAAACTTAAATTGAACAAAAGACACAATAGAAAAGGATAAAATTTACCAGCTCCTTAAACGTTCTAAAAAAAATGAACTTTCGTTTGCACTTTACTGAAAACCAAATATAATTTACACGGTGTTCTTTTCTTTTAAGACCATAACATTGAAAATGAAAAATTGCACTAGCTTCCAGGAGTTTTATCTATCATACGTTTTTAACGTTTTTATACGTTTTTAACAGTCAATCTAGTCTTACTAGTCTGATCTGCAATAGCCAATTTTTTAACGTTTTAACGTTTTTATACGTTTTTAACAGTCAATCTAGTCTTACTAGTCTGATCTGCAATAGCCAATTTTTTTTATTCATACTTTCTTCCTTTTAATTTTTTTCCTTTCAAAAAGATAGAAAATTAATTGGTAAGCTATATAGTGAATAGTTAATTCATACTAATGCTTCAACTAACTAAACAGAATGCTTTAGAAATTGCCAATATTAAAAAAAAAATACATTGTGCCAACATCGTTCTTTACTTAGGCAGCGCTGGTGTGCTGCCTATGGTTCGGGTTTAGGCGTTAATTCCGATTAAATTTTAATAAAATACAATCGAAAGGAAAATTTTTCAAATTTTTTTTATAGTAAAATAAGTTTTAGATAAATTTCAATATTCTACAAAACAAAAAATTCTTTTTGAGTAAATGTGAACAGGAATTTAATGGCTTTTTTATGTTTTGACAAATAAAAACGCCACACTACACGAAATCCTTTTTTTTTCAGTAAAGTGCAAATGAATTGGCTTTTTCGGATAGTTTTAGGGGAAGAGATTTTCTCAATTTTATTTGTGGTAGTGTTTATTCATCGACATTTGTTACCATTATAAATTTCTTCTCGTTGTTGTTGTTGTTAATGTTATAAAAACTAAAAGGAACACCTTACTCAAATTACAGATAGGTCTTAGTAAAGTGCCTTTAGCATTTAGCCTTTACAGTGTTAAAGAGGGTGGTGGCATCACCGTTATTTTGGGCATTTACACTCACTTCAGTTTGAGATGATTATTTATTTTGCTCTCTGTTCATGTTACGGATGCCGTGTGTTTAGTGCTCCGGACCTGTAATCCTGAGGTTAGGGGCTCGAGTCCTGATGTTGGCAGTTATTTGATTTGGTCAATGGTACGACTCTGTAAGCTCAACCACTGTCGACGCAGCTCTAAATGGGCACCTGGAGAAATCTGGGAGAAAACATGGAAAGTGTCGGATGATTTGCCGAAATTCATGTACTGCACTCCCGACCAAAGGCATTGAATCGGGAGATCAGTACCTGCGCAGCATAGACCATTGATCAGCATGTAAAAAAAAGTTCATGTTAGGTCTAATTTATTCGTTCGTATTCATTTCTGTTTCTCTTATTTTTAGCTGCTTATACGACTTATTATTGACTTATTAAGCTTTTCTTGGAAAACTTTTCTTGAAATTAAAACAGCAATCGGCAAGAGCAACTACTAAATCAACTTGCGTGTGTAAGTTGACCTTTTGGAACGTTTTTCAATAAAAAAAAGAACAAAGCAATCATAATCAATTACCACCTTCTACGGTGTATAAAAAATGTATGATATAATTGCACGAACAAGAAAATCCCTGATCCTATTAGAGCTCAACTAATGAGCAATGAGAGGAAATTTGAGTAAAGAAACAAAGCTACATTTCCTCTAAATGCATTTAATTATTATACAAGAAACATGTTCTGATGGTTTTATTTTCCTTCTTTTTCCTTTGTAAACAGGCATTTCTCTTAAATATGTGCCATTAAAAGGATATCAGAAGCAACAATCTAGCATTGCCTGTAGTAAAACCGTAAGGCTTAAATATCTTCTTATTATTGATTTATTTTTGTTTTTTCCCAGAGCTACTTCATATGTAAGGGGTTTTCTTAGAAATTTCGAGGAACCTTTACTCGATTGTAAATTGAAAGTTCTACTGCCCTTTTTAAGAGTCAAAAATTATCAGAGGTCAAACTGCCCCCCCTACAAAATCCTTTTTCCCTCAAAGGCTTCCAACCAAAATTTTGAAGCAGCCCTTTGTTCAAAATAGTCGAAGGTTAAATAACTATGCCTTTGGGGTTGACATATTCCCCCATAGCCCCTGGGTCAAGGGCTGTAAGTTATCTAAGTTGCCCATTGTTTACATGTAAGTTTTTTTTTATTAGGAAAAGGGAACATATTTGGCCCTGAGTCTCTAAAAAGGCATAGGGTATTAAGGAGAAAGTTTAAGGAAGTAGTGAGAGGCATTGGCATTAAAGCTCTTGCTCGGCAGCGTCGCCAGCGTAGAGGGAACCAATCGTCAGTTCCGTCAGTCTTCTCCAGAGTGGTCGGTTCAGGGCGAGGGTTGTCACTTCAGCCGGGTTGATGTTTCTGGAGGCAAGCCGATCACGGATGACGCCTGCCCATCTGGTGCGTGGTCTTCCCCTAGGACGCCTCCAGCC
Source organism: Artemia sp. Qi Xiang Cuo (assembly GCF_049724085.1). Classification (NCBI taxonomy): domain Eukaryota; kingdom Metazoa; phylum Arthropoda; class Branchiopoda; order Anostraca; family Artemiidae; genus Artemia; species Artemia sp. Qi Xiang Cuo. Next base: position 13,875,417 of record NC_142811.1, read on the forward strand.
GTTTGCAGCTGGGTCGAAATCGAAGATGAGTCGGGCGGGTGTTTTGGCAGGGAGACGGAGCAGATGACCATACCAACGCAACGAGCGAGACTCAAGCTGCTCGGACAGGGTTGGGAGTTTGAAGGACCTGAGGATTTCCGAATTTCGTACCCTGTCGGGCCATCGGGAGCCTTCGATTTTTCGAAGGTGTTTCGTCTGGATGGCATCTACCTTCAGCGTCTGTGTCTGAGTCAGCGACCAAGTCTCAGCAGAATAGAGCATAACGCTGGCAACCAAAGCAGAATATATTCGTGCTTTGGTGAGGCGGCTGATCTGGGGTTTATGGAAGACTGTTTTTAGAAGGCGACCGAAGACAGAGTTTGCTTTTGCCGCTCTTGCTGATATTTCGGCATCTAGGCTTCCGTTTGAGCAGACAATTGAACCAAGGTAGGTAAACTGCTTGACTACCTCTACAGTCTGGCCACAAATGTCCACAGATGACAGGGGGTTGGAAGGCTTTTTCTCAACGGGCATTATCTTGGTCTTCGACCAATTTATTTTCAGACCGAATTTCTCAGCGGCAGAGGCCAGTGTTTCCAGTGTAGTTTTGAGGTCACTAATGTTTTCGCATATTAGCGCCACGTCGTCGGCAAAGTCAACGTCTGAAATAACTCTTCCAGCAAAGTCTATGCCAAACGGCTGCACATGCTGTCTTTTATTCAGGATGTGGTCTATTACACAGTTGAAGAGCTCAGGTGTAGTGGCACATCCTTGCCGGGCACCATTTTTAATTTTGAAATATCCAGAAGGCCGTCCATTTACAATCACCGCACTTTCAGTGTTATTATACAGCTCTTTGAGGAGACGGACGATTTTAGTGGGTACGCCAGCAAACTGGAGGATTAGCCATAGTGACTGCCTATCGACAGTGTCGAAGGCAGATCGAAAATCGACAAAGGCAATGTACGCCTTCCTCTTATATTCAAGAGTTTTCTCTACTAGCTGTCTAATCGTATGGATTTGCTCGGTGGTGGACCTGCCTGGCATGAAGCCAGCTTGCTGGGGGCGATGCAGGGCATGGAGGTATCTTGTTGCCCGTTTGAGAAGCAGCATAGCGAAGAGCTTTCCAGGAACTGAGAGTAAAGTTATGCCACGATAATTGATACATTCTGCTTTGCTCCCCTTCCTCTTGTAGATTGGCACAAGTAGGCCCTTCTTCCAGTCTGAGGGGATTTTTCCAGAGTGCCACACAAGGTTAAACAGCATTTGTAGCCAGAGGATCATGGCTGGACCCCCATTTTTAAGGAATTCCGATGTTAGGCCACATATTCCTGGCACGTTTTTATTCTTTAGCTTGCGGGTGGCAGCTTTTATCTCCTCCGCTGTAAATTCAGAACCATCAGGAGCAGGTATGGTAGTAGCCGCAGCAGCTGCTAGCTCATGGTCCATCTGGTCTTGTGGATCTGAGTTGAGCAGTTTCTCATAGTGGTCCTCCCACTGGCGGAGGCATTGTGATTGGTCGTAGATATTCTCACCGCTAGCGCTTCGAAGGTATGGCGTAGTTAGAGTGTGCTGACCTGACAGCTCACGAAGAATCTTTTAGGTGGCTCCACTGTCCTTTTTCTTGGCAGCCTCTTGCAGTTCGGATGCCTTGCTGTCAATAAAAGCCTTGCGGTCTTTATGTAACATGGAATTGCGCTCTTTGTTTAGCAGTCTGTATGTAGCCATGTCCCCGCCAAGACGTGCTTCTCGCCTGAGCTCTATGATGGCAAGGGAGTGATTACTGATCCAATCCTTTTTCTTCCGTTGCCTCATTCCAACAACGTTAGTTGCTGCCACAAGAGTGTTCTCTTTGAAGGACTTCCATGCAACTTCACTATCATTGCATTGGCCGAGGGCCTCAAATCTGTTGGATATCTCCACATGGTACCGCTCAGCCAGAGCGGGGTACTGTTGGATGCGACCGGCATAAATTTTCCGAGAAGACTGGCTGTTCTTCATAGCTTTGAGGCGGAGCTTAATTTTGGCTGCTACCAGCCGGTGGTCGGTGTTCCCGAGCTCGGCGCCACGGTAGGTGCGGCAATTCTGGACAGACGAAAGCCATCGTCGACGTAAGATGATGTAGTCGAGCATCTTCTTTGTTGATCCATCATTGCTATACCAGGTTTACTTGGCTATATTTGGTCTCTGGAACCAGGTGTTCGCAATCGTTAGACTGTGGGCCAGACAACAATTCAGCAGCCTCTCTCCGTTATCGTTTAGGCTATCCACTGTAACAGGTCCAACAGCGAGATCCCACAGCCCTGATTCGTTTGAAACACTTGCATTCATGTCTCCTAGGAGGAGGAGGTAGTCATGGGGAGGTACAGAAGATAGTTCAGAACTAAGCAGGTTATAGAAATCGTCTTTGTCTTTCTTCATCAGCGTCGTTTGTGGGGGCATAGCACGTAATGACAGTTATTTTGCCGTGCTTCCCATCCAGTCCTGCGGTCAGGAGTCTAGGCGATACTGGTTTGAATGACAGGAGGGCCCTACGTGCAGCACTGTTCAGTACTAGGCCAACGCCTCCTCTTTTTTGGCTACCGCCAGACCACAGCAATGTGCGTTCTTCACCTATGTCCTCTTCACCATGTCCAGGGAGGTGCGTTTCGGTGACTCCAGCTATTGAGACTTTATATTTTTTTAGTTCTTTTGCTAAAAGAAGCTTCGAACCGGGGTGGTTCAGCGTCAGGACGTTCCAGGTGGCCACATTGGTGCTACCTTGGTCAACGATGTTCAGACGGGATTTTCCTTGGGCGGTCCGAGGTCGATACAGGGTTTGAGATGATATATCCGAGGCTGAATTTCTGGTTCCATTCGTAGCAATAGAAGTTTCAGGAGGAGGGCTGCCAACCCAACCGTCCCTTGATGCATTTGGTTCTCTGGTGGCTAGCCAGGTATCCACAGGCACGTGGAGGTCGTTCTTCATGCGCCAATTTGCATGGGAACTAACTCCGGACGAGCATCATTACCTCCAGTAATGAGAGGGTTAGTGAGAGTAGTGAGAGGTAGTGAGAGGGTTATCGACTAAATCAAAACAGTTCTGTTCGTGCACGTTGTCAATAGAACGTATCACCAATATCTATGGAACCGCTGAGTGTATTAAGTTGAAACTTTCAGGGTATATTGAAGGACATGTTGAAAAGTGACTGGAGGGCAATCTGCCCCCCCTGCCTTTTTAGATGCCCCATCTCCTCAACACCGAGCGAAATTTTGAAAAGAACATCTTGTTAAAAATAGTCGAAAGATCTGACAACTACGCCTTCAGGGGTGCAATGCCCCTCACAGTGTCGGGACGACTATTTTATATTGTGCAATTCGCCGAACGACTACATACAGGACTAATCATAGGCAGCGCGCTAGCGCAGCCTAAGTAAAGAACGATGTGGGCACAATGTGTTGTTTTTGTTTTTTTCTCCATGCCCGGGCAATTCGTATCGAAGGATTTGTCGTAGAAACTTCGAAAAGGGCTCATTCGATTGGAAATGGGAGTGGCTAGTGCCCTTTTTAATAGTTGAAAGTGATTGGAGGGCAACAAGCCCCCCTCCTACGTCCATCATTCCCCCAAACACAACCAATCAAAATTTTGAGATAGCCATTTTGTTCAACGTAGTTGATTTACAGATAGAAAATATGTTTTTGAGGAGGACACTCCCCACAACCCTCAGGGCAAGGATTTTAAGTTATACCCTGGGGGCATACAAGGTTTTTATAGAAGGCGTTGTCGTAGAAACTTCAAAACAGGCTAATTCGATTGGAAATTCAAAGGGCTAGTACCTTTTTTTATTGCCGGAATTGATTAGAGGGCAACTAGCCCCCCCCCACGCCCATCATTCCCCCAAACACATCCAATCAAAATTTTGAGATAGCCGTTTTGTTCAGCGTAGTTGATTTCCCGATAGAAAATATGTTTTTGAGGAGGATACTCCCTCACAATCGTCAGGGCAAGGGGTTTAAGTTATGCCCTGGGGGCATAAAAGGTTTTTATAGAAGGCGATGTCGTAGAAACTTCAAAACAGGCTCATTTGATTGGAAATGCAAAGGGCTAGTACTCTTTTTGATAGTCGAAAGTGACTGGAGGGCAACTAGCCCCCCCCCCACGCCCATCATTCCCCCAAACACATCCAATCAAAAATTGGAGATAGCCATTTTGTTCAACGTAGTCGATTTCCAAATAGAAAATATGTTTTTGAGGAGGACATTCCCCCACAACCCTCAGGGCAAGGGTTTTAAGTTATACCCTGGGGGCATATAAAGTTTTTATAGAAGGCATTGTCGATATATTCTCTGAGGCCAACCTGACTCTTGTACATGATAATGGATATAAGCTTACCTAAGCTATGGATGTCAGGTATTGTGTTATCTTGGAACGATAATTTCGACAGGACCTGTGCCTGTCATCATCAGGTTCAAATTCTGAACCTGATGATGACAGGCACAGGTCCTGTCGAAATTATCGTTCCAAGATAACACAATACCTGACATCCATAGCTTAGAAAGGCATTGTCGTAGATAAAACAGGCTCATTCATTTGGAAATTCAAAGGGCTAGTACCCTTTTTAATAGCCGAAAGTAATTGGAGGGCAACTAGCCCCCCCCCCCCCCCCTACGCCCATCATTCTCCCAAACACATCCAATCAAAATTTTCAGATAGTCATTTTGTTCAGCGTAGTTGATTTCCAGATAGAAAATATGTTTTTGAGGAGGACACTCCCCCAAAATCAGGGCAAGGGTTTTAAGTTATGCCCTGGGGGCATATAAGGTTTTTATAGAAGGCGTTGTCGTAAAAACTTCAAAACATGCTCATTCGATTGGAAATTCAAATGACTAGTAACCTTTTTAATAGTCGAAAGTGATTTGAGTGCAAATAGCCCCCCCCCCACGCCCTTCATTCCCCCAAACACATCCAATCAAAATTGTGTGATAGCCATTTTGTTCGGCGTAGTTGATTTCCAAATAGAAAATATGTTTTAGAGGAGAACACTCCCCCACATCCCTCAGGGCAAGGGTTTTAAGTTATGCCCTGGGGGTATATAAGGTTTCTAAAGAAGGCGTTGTCGTAGAAACTTCAATAAAAGCTCATTCGACTGAAAATTCAAAGGGCTAGTGCCCTTTTAATAGTCTTGATAAATAAATTTTTGATAAATAAATGACACCCAAAATGAACAGAAATTACAATAATTAACCGAGTCAAACTCAAAACAAGCAGAAATTAACTTAAGTTGGGCGCAAAACCCCTATGCCTTCCCAAGGTAAGAACAAAATTTGCACTTTACTGCAAATATACAAATGAATGTGCAATATTGGTTTAATATGCATATAATGAAATTTAGTAATCAAAATGTTAATATTATTTGATTTATTAAAGTTATAAAAGTAAAAACATTTATAGTTGTTCAGTTAAGTGCAAATTTTTGTTCTGGCCTTGGGAAGGCATAGGGGTTTTGCGCCCAACTTATGTTAATTTCTGCTTGTTTTGAGTTTGACTCGGTTAATTATTGTAATTTCTGTTCGTTTTGGGTTTCATTTATTTATCGATGCTGATTTGTGGTAGTTTCACGCTTGGTAGATTATTTGATTTTAGTTTTGCTCCTTTTTTGTTTAATGGAGTTCTTTACTTTTCTTTGAAAAACTTATTTTGTGGAAAAAGGTTTTTTTAATTAATCATTGGAAAGGGGCTATTGTTTAATTCTGGGTTGTGTTAAAAAAAAGCTGGGTGTTAAGGTGAAGATTCGGGGAATTTGGAGGGCTATATTTAAATAAATCAAAAGAATCTAAGAGCATTCGGTTTATCTACAAGGCGGATATGCATTATCTGAAAAACGGCTGAAGAAATTAAGTTGGTACTTTCAGGACTTGTTGAGAGGGGTGTTCAAAAATCGTCAAAGGCCAGACAGCCCTCTTACCGCGCCCATTTCAGTTTTCCTCACCACAAGACATCCGATCAAAATTTCGAAATTGCTATATTATTCAAAATACTCTAAAGGTCTAGTGACTATGCCGGCGGGGAAGACATAGCTCCCCACATCTTCTAGGGTGTAGGCTGTAAGTTATGCGAGTTCCCATCGTTTATATAATATAAGGTTTATTATTGGGAAAAGTTGCATGTTTGATCCTAGGTCTACAAAGAGGCTTATGATATTAAAGTTGTCAAAAGGGCGCAATAGCAGTGTCTAAAGAATGGCTGACAGTATAAAGCTGAAACTGGGTAGGTTGAGCGGAATGTTGAATAATGATTGGAGGCCATCCATCCCCTCTTTGTCCTATTAGATCCCCCCTAACAACGCTCTTAAAAATTTTTCAAGACCATTTTATTCATTGGATAGCCAATCCCCTCCTCAATCTCATACTAAAGCCAAAAAAATGTATATACCAATTGCTAGCCATAGATTTATAAAACATACTAGCCAAGATTTATAAAACTACACAAACTTAGCATAATGACGGTGCAGACAAGGTGCACCACAAAATTAAGTTGCATATAATTATGCATAGGTTGTTACTTTTTAGTTGAACGGGGTCTCAATATCAATAGCCTCCCCAGACAACACTAACCCAAATAAGTGTGTTAGTTTATATCAAAATATGGTCTATTATATCATATATTATAATATACGTATATAACATGGTATATATATATATATATATATATATATATATATATATATATATATATATATATATATATATATATATATATATATATATATATATATATATATATATATATATATATATAAATAAAAGTTCAAATAGGGATAAAATCCTTTTAATAGACAGTGATGATGATCACTGTCTATTAAAAGGATTTTATCCCTATTTGAACTTTTATTTATCGTCATGGAAAGGCAGTGTGGTCTCCGAAATTATCTACGTTATATATATATATATATATATATATATATATATATATATATATATATATATATATATATATATATATATATATATATATATATATATATATATATATATATATATATATATATATATATATATATATATATATATATATATATATATATATATATATAATATATATATATATATATATATATATATATATATCGGTTGTAAAGTATAAGCAGGAAGGAAGAATTGAAATCATGACAGAATTTCTCAATTTTAACTGAAATTGCTGATTTGCCACCCTATGACTTGAAACTAAAGAATAAAACGATGGCCAAATGCATATTTTAAATGGTTCAGAGGGCATAGGAAGTGGAATATTCCAAAATCAGAGGTAATGATGCACGAAAATGAGCGCAAACAAGATCTGCAGCTAGAAGACTTGTGACAACCAGTATCACAACGAATACAACAAATCGTTAATGAAACCTGTGGTTAGAACAGAAGCAACAAAGAAAATCAAAGCGAGCCCGAGAAGAAAACAAATCCAATAAAAATGGATTATTCTTTCATACAGGAACAGGAAGGAGGAAATGAATTCAGGAAGGAGTAAATGAATTTCTTAACTCAATTGAATTCGCTTATTGACCCCTCATAACTTAAAACTAAAGAATAAAGAATACTTATACTCTCTTTAAAAAAGCAACTCTTTATTTATTTATTTATAAATGTATAATTTTTATTGAATACAATTTCGAATGAATCCGAACAGGTAAAGCAAAGGACATGGCAAAATGTGTGATGTAATGATGCACGAAAATGAAGCGCAAACGAGATGTAAGGCTAGAAGACATACGGCAACAAGCATCACAGCGAATCTCATATGAAAATACTATACAACACGATCTGTGGTTAGAATTTAAACTGAAAGTAAGGAGCGACATTAAAACGAACAGAAATTATTCCGTATATGAAAGGGGCTGTCCCCTCCTCAACGCCTCGCTCTATACGCTAAAGTTTTTTATTGTTTTAAAAAATAAAGTTTTGAGACAGAGTCAAACTCTGTCTCAGCAAAGGATAAAGAAAAAATGGTTCTATCCTATTATCAGGGCCTCTCGGCTTAATCACTATACACTGGCAATGATAAAACCCGTTTTGTGACGTCTTAACTTTTGTAGAGCAGGCAATGATAGCAAGGTTTTCATTGCGTAAACGATATTCAACTGTGGTTTTTTGAATTTTATGGGGGGGAAGGTACCTAGGTTAGGTTAGGTTACGCATTTAATATATGCAATGCTTTACCCCTCACCCCCTAATGTGCAAATATATAGCCCAAATTTGTTTCTAAACTATTTTATATTCATCCTATTTTATTTTATTTCATTAGCATTAACCAAACTTGATTTTTTAGAGAGGCCCGCATAATGGGATAGTACCGGAAAAATTCAAGGCTTTAAAATTAATTTTATTGCTTTGTTTTCTTTTTTTTGCTTTAATGTCTAAACATTCGCTCATGTGTCCCTCCCCCTCCCCCCCCCCTTTCCTCGCGGAATAACGAGATTTTTGCAATATTTCAAATTCTTTTGTATATTTGGAGCTTTTTGAAGTCGCCATCACTGTGGAACATTTGGCCGTTTTCCAAAATAAAGGTGCAAGTACAGGCCTGGGATGTGTCATCCAGCCAAATTAACGATAATAACCCAGTCTATTCAACAAATCTCCTGCAATGCATGCACTGATTCAAAAATTATAATCCAACTCTAATAAAAAATAAAACTTACCGAAAATTCCAATACGAAAATTTAACGTGACAACTATGGAATTCGTGTAGCTTGACAATGTAGTTCCATTATAGCTGCTTCCACTGTTCCACGAAAAAGATTCACCATGCACAAAAACAACAACGGGTAGGCGATCGGCTAAAAGAGGAACATATAATTATTTAAGCATATATTTTTCCTGTTGAATTAAGCGGATTAATTGAAAGCAGTATTTTATTTGATGAATTTCACAGTAGCAAATACATCATAATAAATAGTTTTTGCTCCCTGATTTCATCTTAAGTTTATTCCTACCTGACAACCACTTTTATCTAAGATTTTTCCTTATGGTTTTTTCAAAAGTAGGCTATGAGGTTATTCGGCCCATATTACATTTTTACCAGCATTGCCACATAGAACCGTGAGAATAATTAAGTGAAATTTTATACCACTTTTCACCCGTAGATATTCAGACATTAACAATTTTTTAATTCTCAAAGGAAAGTACAAATTAAAAAGTAGAAATTAGCTATGTCTTTATAAGCGTTTTTTTGCCATGTGTGTTTAGCGTCTTTTTCTTTTCTGTTTTTGATCGTACTTACTATGATCTTAGATGAATTCAAAACTTTCAAGGGTCACTCACTCGCTAGGCAAAAAATATTACACTATCTATCAACGGAGCAAGAGGGTGTTAGGAGACCAACATAGACTTCAAATATTTTTTGTACCTGATAAGTTTAAAAGATAAAACTGCATGCTTTTGAAACAAGAGGATCCTAATCAAAAAAATCTTTGGATGCACAGACCTCCCTAAACTGAGGCCTGAACAAAGGGCATAAAAGGTTCTTTCCCGGTCAGCTCAAAATTGAATCCCTAATTCTTTGGGATCAGGGGAACCCAATGCAGAAGAAATTATAGAAAAAAAAATATTGTTTCCCTCAAAATGGAGGCTAGAGGCTAGAGGCCAAAATGGAGGCTAGATAGGGGGCCAATTTTTTTTTCTTGACCAGATCAAAACTTGACACTTTAAGACCGTGAACTAAGAATACTCTAATGTACGAAAACAATTTTAGTTTAAACCCATGGCCCCCAAAGAAATTGCGCCTCATAAAGGACAATACTTTCCCCATCAGTTAGAAACTTATATCCTGAAGTCCTTTAGCCATGGGGACCCAAACGCACAAAAAAATGAATTAAAAATTTATTTCTCACAAAAATAAGGCCTTCAAAAAGGGCAAAAACTCTATTTTAAGTTGGGACACGGGCAACACTACATGAGACCACAAGCAGTCTATATAACTTTTCGTTCCTATTCGCTGGATACCATCAAGAATTCTTGGCTGGAAAAAAGGAGACAGAACGTTTTTTGGGAGGGAAAAAATTGCTAGTGAGCTGAAAGATGGCTGAAAGCCTGATGTCCCTGATTAGTTGATTGACCTGATGTCCCTGGTGTCCCTTGATTAGCCGTAAGACAATGGGGCAAGGGAAAGAAATGGAAAAAAATTACCCGAAAGGGGCTGAAAACCTTTTATTTGCTTGAAACTTATGCCTCAAATTCATTGTCTAAGAAGACTTCAATGAACAACAACAAAAATAAAATGAGCGTACATTTGAAAATTAGGCTCAGAAAAGGACCAACAGATTTTTTCTGCTTAACGCAGATTTAGAGAATCGCACATAGGTTTGTCTGATGGGTTTTAAAGTTACACATAGACAGGCCCAAGAGAGCATATAGACAGGCCGTAACGAGGACGATTTTTTTATTAATTTCCATCGATTTGTGATGCATGAATAAAGGCACAATATTTTTCAGTGTCTCTCCCATCAGGGTAGCAGCGGCAACTTCGACCTAGTAAAGAGCAAACCACAACCCATAGTAATCAAAAGTTGAAAAACGTGTTCTCAAAAAAACTGTCAAGTGAAAAAAAATTGCTTTCTGACAGTAAACTGGAAAAGGTACATATTGTTTTATGTTATCTTAAAAGTAAAAGTTAGTTGAAAAAAGAAATTTGAAGTGATTTCTAAAAATAGCCAGAAGCCCCTTAAAAAAGGCGTCAAATTCAAATAAAAAGTGCACCAGTGGAATCAGAATGGTCGAAAACCTGTTGACGGATAATTACAGTCCCCCACCTTGAACACCAAGGAAAATGACTTTTTTCCATGGGTAGCACAGATCTGTCTCCCTTTTTTTTCTATCTTTTTTTTCTAGAAGGGCTAGGGGGGGGGGGCAGAGCATCATAGAGAGGTTTGTAATAGCTCATTCAAAAGGGAATTAAATTTGTAAGTGCTCTTTTTCAGTGACCAAAAAGATTAGAGGGCAAATAGCTCCCCTCCCTGCCGGCCCCCGCCCCCCCCCAACTAGTCCTATAAAATTTTTGAGATAGCCCTTTTGATTAACATAGTTCGAAGGTCCAATATATATATTGTTTTGATGATGATATGGCCCTCCATAGTCCCTGGGGAAGGGCTGTATGTGGTATCGGGCGTATCGATATCGCGCGTATCGGTATCGTGCGTAATGGTATTGCATGTATCATATCGGGAATATCGGTATTCGCTGTTTTTTTTTTTTCAGTCATTTTCTAGACTCAGTTTTTTAAAGCATGTCCCGGCAAGGTATCATGGTTGCTGCGGCAGCTGCAACCTAGTAAAGAGCGAACGAAAGCCCATAGGAGCCAAAAGTTAAAAAATGCGTTTTGAAAAAAACTGCATAGTGATAAAAAAAATTCAAATCTGACACTGACTCAGGAACAACTATTATTTCGGTTCGTCTTAAAAGTAAAAGTTTATTGCGAAAAGAAATTTATGGTGATTTCGAAAAAAAAGCCTCACACCCCTCGAAAATGGCGTCATATGAAAATGAAAACAGTACGATTAGAATCGACATGGTCAAAACCTTGAACAGGGAAGCTACAGTCCTCCTCCCTGAACAACAAGAAGAATCACTTTTTGCATTGGCTGCACTGATCTGTCTCTCGTTTTTTTTCTTTTTGTTTGTTTGTTTGTTTTTTTAAAAGGTCTGGCGGACTACCAGAACATCATAAAGAGATTCATAATGGCTCATTCAAAAGCTATTTCTCATATCTACGTTCTTTTTATAAATTATGCCATCTGCAAGTGCTGTATGACACTAAAATGGAACTTTTTGTGCTATTTCTCAAAGGGTGGCACTAGCAGGCTACCAGGACATCGTTGGTAGATCTTTTATACCTCATATAAAAGATATCGCACATATAAGTGCCATTTTTAAATTCCACCTTAAAAGGGTGGAATTCCGTCTTTCATATAAATTCCATCATCATCAAGTTCAAATGGCACTAAAAACGGCACTTTTAGTGTCGTGTCTCAGGGGGAAAAGCTGCACTGTAAAAAAAATTGATTTCCAACAAAATGTTTTGCTCGAATTCAAACAAGTAAAAAAAAAATCTGATTTTTCTGTTGAAACTGTGATTCGTTTTTTAATTCCAACATATTATGAAAATTAATCAGATGTATGCACTTTTCAGTAGAAAAAAATGTAATTTTTGCCGCAAATAGGCTATATCAATCAACACGATTTGAACTTCAACAGTAGTTTGAAGTTTCTTGAATATCATTTTAAATTTGACTATAGGACCATTGAAAGTAATATGTTCAGTATAAGTTCAATTCAAATATTTGAATTATAGCAGAAAAGGGAGAATGCTAATTGAATTTTGAGCATAAAAAGATAATTATAAAAATAAGGAAATATGTTTTTACTTTGGAATAAATTGAGCTCTCTTGTCTGCAAAATGAACACGCAGAAATTTATGTACAAAAATTATCTTTAAACTTTTACAACCGCTTTTTTTAAATACAATTTTTGTGAATTTCTGTTAGTAGAAAGTTTCTTAAGATGCTATCCCAATGTCAACAGTACTACCGGTGAATATGCATTGCTTTCTGAATTCAATTTTTTCAAATTAATAACGAAAATCCTTTTGTGGTAACTATTTGTGTTTTTGTGATTAACCTCATTTTTGTAATGAGACACAAAAAACGTTTCAAGAAAATTCTTCCCTGGATTTGCCATAAATTTGCTGCTTCCGCTGACTAGCCAAGTAAGCAAATATATCGAAGAAAAGAAGACTCCTGTAATGGTATTTCAGTCCTTTACGTACACGTAAAGGAACCAAAAGCTTACCCAAAAAAGAGAATTTTCTAAAATGGTGTACATTTCAACTGAACTCAGAAATACTACACTTTAATAGCATGAATCGTGTTTCGAAAACTCCGGTTTGCTACAGGATTAATTAAAAATAAGACGTTAGCCCAATAAGTTTTATCAAACCTTTTTTAAAAGTCACGCAGCAGCATGTTTGTAAACGCTTACGTGTATTTGACAATTGCACCATGCTTTAATATATTAAGTACATAGCTTATATGATAAAGGGGTATATGTCGACTTCTTTCTTTTAGGTCAAATGAAAAAAAAAATGTGCATGTTTATGAATATGAAACGGGTCATACAGAAGACATTACATAATGTTAATTTCATTTTGGTAAACAACTTACCATCATCCGTCCGGATAATTGCCCTTTCGATAGCATGGCGGAAAAAAGGTCGCAGTGATGATAAGGGTAAAATCACATATTGATGATTACAAAACTTTTTTCTCGTACATTGTACATCAAATTTGCTTTTTTTTTCAGGCTCAGCTCTTCATTTTACATCTGAACGGTAGTTCATATACAGAAAAACGAAAATAAAAACGCTTTTGTTTTTTTAATGCTAGTTAGTAGGTAGTTTATAAAGCCCTGTCTTCATTATGGCTTTTTCAGGCGAAGTCGGCCGAGTAAAAACAGCTCTTTGCTCATCGGAAAACAAACGTTCCTGAAAAAAATGTATTGTTTTTTTAAGTATAATGAATTTTATGTTATAGACTAAAAGTTTTTCTTAGCTGTCAAGGTTGTTTGCAGTATTTTTAGAGCTGTCTTATCTCCCCTATATCGGTCATAATTATAAATTATATTAAAAATAAGTTTTCAACTGAAACTAAGAAGTGACACTAAAAATTAACGAGCATAAATTATTCCGTATAAATAAAAATGAACATGGCAGCGTTGTTTCTGCATTAAATTTTAATCAAAGGTTTTGAGGATGATGCCTGTGGAAGCTCATGTGTTGGACGTACTAACCAGAATTTGGAAATAAGATTATTACAGAATAAAGACTCTATTTCATCGGCTTTTAAGCAAGATTCAAAGTCTGAAGATTTCACCTCAGCCCTTTTGGAACATATTTTTAATTTTCCAGACCATTTTATTTTGTTTGATAATGTCTCTTTGATTTCTAGGGACCGGGGTTTGAAACAAAATTTTTGTGAAACTCTTGAAATTAAGACAATTTTATTCAGGAATATAGCTTAAAATCGTGACACGGGTGAATTTGGTTTGAACTCTATCTACAATAATTTATAAAAATCTGATAGAGTAAAGTTCAATTTACCCAATCTATTCTTTCTACGATAATTTAATAAATCTGATAGAGTAAAGTTCAATTCACCCGCTTCGCTTTTACCTTGAAAATAATTAGATTATTAAACAATATGTAGTTTTATTTCATTTCGTTTATAAATATAGTTTTTATTTGTTTTAGTTTAATTTTACTACTGATGACGGTCTCTGCATATCTGATCGAAATATTTGGTATTCTATCACTGTTTGTGAAACACTGTCTATTAAAAGGATTTTATCCCTATTTGAACTTTTATTTATCACTCCGCTTGCAGTAGCTCAAGTTCGATTTAAGCTTTGTTTAATGTTATTGTTATTTCTGTCCATTTCTGACTCTATTTCTCCCTTCCTATTACTATGGGTTCGGTTTATATTTGACGTATTTTATAAGCTTATTAATGCTATTTTTAGGTTTTAATTCACTTTTTACTTCCCTCCTGAAAACTTCGTTATTTAATTGAATTGAGGGCTGATTTATTGTCTACAAAACAGACACCATCATTTTCTTTCTTTTTTGTATTCTCCACGTAGAATACATTTTCTTATCTTTTTAACTCCGTAACATTACAAGATGTGGCATGTTATTTTGCACATTTCGACAGCTTGCTAGAGATATTAAACTATATAAAATATGTTTCTCGGCAATTAAGTCACCCTCCAAACCTCTTATCAGAATTGACCTCTATAAGGCAATCTTTGGAATTCTGCTTCTCATAACTTAGGCATTTCATCATTCTGAATGATTTTCATCCAAAGAAAATTGCCACAAAACAAATAAACTTTCCCAACTAGGAAAATGAGTTCCGATCTCTCAAGATCTGGAGGAAAATATTTGACCGAAAGAAAAACCTTTGCTGAAGAAAGATAATCCGCCCTCTACTAATGTTTGCGAGGATTTCATGTCAATATAAGTAGAAAAAATATTTTGATTGCATGGCAGTTTTTCTTCTTAAAGCGAACCTATTCGTGAACATCATTTCGACTACGGTGATTCCAAAAACGTTTTGTTGCAAAACATTAATTTGAAAACCAAAAGAGAGCAGAAAACTGAGAAATTAAAAAAAATTGAAAAAAATCTTCGAGCGAGGTCAAGGTCTGAAAAAGATTTCTTTGTCAGAAAAATAGACCAATCTCATTTGGACATAAAATGTTTAACGCATTCCGTGCATTATTGTTCTTCTACGAATTGAGTATCAACAGAGTAATGTCGATCGGGAGGATTAGTCTTTTACGAAGGTGGGTAAAATTTCAGTTTGAGTATCAACAGAGCGATATCGATCAGGAGGACTGTTCTTCTACGGAGGTGGGGAGAGAGGAAATTCTCAGTTTGAGTATTAACAAAGCAGTGCCAGTCAGAGGGATTTGTCTTCTCTCGTAGAGGGGAGAAGGAGAAATATGAGTTTAAACATTAAAAAAGCAATGTTGATCAGGAGGATTGGTCTTCAACGGGGGTGGGGAGAGAGGAGAATCTCAGTTGGAGTATCAAAAGAGCACTGACGATCAGAAGGACTGGTCTTCTATCGAGGAGAGGAGAAGGGGAAATCTGAGTTTAAGTATTAAAAGAGCAATGTTGATCAGGAGGACTGGTCTTCTACGGAGGTGGGGAGAGAGGAGACTCTCACTTGGAGTATCGACAGACCACTGCTGATCAGAAGGATTGGTCTTCTATCGAGGAGGGAAGAAGGGGAAATCTGAGTTTGAGTATTAAAAGAGCAATGTCAATCAGGAGGATTGGTCTTCTGCGGAGGCGGGGAGAAAAGAAAATTTCAGTTTGAGTATCAACAGAGCAAGGTTGATCCACGACGATTGGTTTTCTATGGAAGAGGGGGGCGGGGGAAATCTGAGTTTGAGTATTAAAGAACAATTTCGATCAGGAGGATGGGTCTTCTACGAAAGAGGGGAGGGTGTAAATTCTGTATTTGAATATCAACAACAACAAGTCAATCAGGAGAATCAAAGTGTGACTGAATTTACGTTACCCTTCTGATCCTCTTTTGGAAAATACCTCAGCAAATAGTTTTTGGCAATTACCTCAGAATCGTAATAATGTCAGATGTAACTCTTGGGCTTGACTGCGAAGAATGTTTTGTCACATTTTTTACTGTTAATAAGAAGAAATAAAGAATGCCAAAATAATTGAGAATTAAATAAAAAAGCAGTGTCAACTGCTATTGAGAAGCCATTGCAAAAGAAATGACAATCTTTATCGAGAAGCAATTACTTGTACTGAGAAAAATGGCTTGGAATTATTTAAGCATCTCTGAAACCACAAAAACAATTTTGATACGTATATACATCAAAGAACTATCTTTTAGCGGTGGTTCCAAATATGTGACATTCATTAGTACACATTTAAAATTACTTATCAAAAGTCATGAGCCTGGGGGAATATGAATTTTAGCTACAGGGAGCAAAGCTCCAGAAAAGGAGAGTGATTTTGATGGGGACTTGGCCATCAATTCAGCATATCAGAGAAATTTATGGAATAGTTTTCAAGTCCCTGTCTACAAAAATTCAAAATTGAGTATTTTCTTAGAAAAATATTTCACTTTTTCCAGGGAATTATTTTACCAAATTAATCGTCCTACAATATCAAAATAGGGCTTCTTTGAATAGAAACTGAAATTTTCATTGCCCTTTATAAGTGGCAATTGAGACCGCGAACAAAGTTGCATTTTCTGACATATTATGGTGTAAACAGCTATGTTGCACCAAGGAGGGCTGCACCAAGGAGGGCCAAAATGCTAGAGAGTGAAAATTTTAAGAAAGTCAATAAATTTTGGATTATCGAAAAATTATATAATCGGCACCCAAACTTCTGACACATTATGTCGAGCGTTGGTGTATTTGTTCATATAGATACATTTCGTCCATGTATATTAGACGGTTAATATACAAAAAAGGGGGGTGTCCCCTCCTCAACACCTCGCTCTTTACGCTAAAGTTTTTTATTGTTTGAAAAAATAAAGTTGTGAGACAAAGTCAAACTTTAGCGTAAAGAGCGAGGCGTTGAGAAGGAGACAGCCTCTTTCATATACGGAATAATTTCTGTTCGTTTTAAGTTTTAATGTCACTCCTTACTTTCAGTTAAAAAACTTTTTTTTTAATTTATTTTCTGAATGTTTTTGAATTAATGCAGCTTTGATTTTGGCTCACTGTACATGAATAATTAAAAAACAAATTGCATATTAATTTTACTTTTATTTGGTTAAATGGCATTTTCGAAGCTTGTTTAAATTTTATTTACGAACGTTTTTATTAGTAATAAATATACGTAACTTACGAATTAACTTACGTAACGAACTTCTATATTCAGATGTTTTTATTACTTATATTAGGGAGTTCACCCCCAAGTCAATACCTCACCATTTACGCTAAAGTTCAAATTTTTTCGAATCACAAACCCCTGAATCACAAAGGCCGGTTAATTAGAATAGATAGCTCTTTTGAAAGTACTAAAAAAAACTTTAGCGTAAAAAGCAATGTATTGACATGGGGCCGAGTCCCCTCATATACTTAATAATTTCTGGTTGTTTTAAGTTTTAATATTGCTCCTTACTTTCAGTTGAAAAAAACTTATTTTTCATGTAATTTCTGATCGTTTTTTAAATAATGCTGGGAAATTCAGCATTCATAGAAGTTTTTTCCCCAAGGAAACATCCTCCAAGGAAAGATGCTCCACCTTAGCATACTTACTCCGACCCCCCCCCCACCAGAAGAAAATCGCTCCTGTAAACGTCTGTATACTTCCCACTAACCAATACTATTTGTAAACAATGGGCAAAGTTCATGATTTGCAGCCCTTCCCCCGGGAACTTTTAGGGATTAAATCATCCTAAAAGACATATTTATTAAATTTTCAACTATCCTGAACAAAATGGCTCTCTCAAAATTTTGATTGGGTGACTTCGAGAAAAAAAACTAGCGTGGGAGGGGGCCAAGTTGCCCTCCAATTTTTTTGGTCACTTAAAAAGGGCAATAGAAGTTTTAATTTCCGTTCGAATGAGCCCTCTCACGATATTTAGGACTACTGGATCGATACGATCACCCCTGGGAAAAAAAAAGACAACAAACAAACAAATAAACACGCATCCGTGATCTTTCTTCTGGCAAAAAATACAAAATTCCACTTTTTTGGACATAGGAGCTTGCAAATTCTATAGTAGGGTTCTCTGATACGTTGAATTTAATGGTGTGAGTTTTCTTAAAGGGATATGACTTTTAGGGGTTGTTTTCCCCTTTTTTCGAAAATGAGGCAAATTTTCTCAGGCGCATAACCTTTGATGCGTAAGATTAAACTTGAGGAAACTTATATATTTGAAATCAGCATAAAATTTTGATTCTTTTGATGTATTTATTGGTATCAAAATTACTTTTTTAGAGTTTCGGTTACTATTGAGCCGGTCGCTCCTTACTCACAGTTCGTTACCACGAACTGTTTGATTTGAAGAACTTTTTTTCGGAGCAATATTTAAAAAAAAAAAATTCCAGTTTTTCTGCTTAATGACTAAAATTTGAGTTAAAATTTTAGACAAAATTTGAATATTCAGTAAAAATGTTCAATCAGTCAAACCAATGAATTTTTAATTACAACTTCACTGTGCAATTTAATGCTGAAAAGGATTTTAAGTGAAGGTTTTCTTAAAAATTGGCCTTCTATGGGGCTGAAGCAATCAAAACCCCCCATCCTGTTATCACTTTTGAATATAGGCACGTCTTAATCCATCATTGTTAATAAATCATTTTCATGCTGTGTTTTGTTGTAACTGAATGTGACTATCTGTGACTACCTTTGTGACTGTCTGTGGCTATTTTAAAACCAATTTTAATGTTTTTAGAGTTTTAAATGGTGAAATTACAGAAAAGCTTCAATTGTTAAAATTTCGAAACTTTTTACTTTTGGAACCAAAATTAGAAGCCAATTTTTAGCTCTTAGGTTAAAATCCCCCTCCCCACATTTCCATGGAATGGTTCCTCTTAGTGAGGTTATTTTCAATAGACTAATGCTGCTGAAGGAGGGCCAAGATTATGAAAAAATTACTGATTAGTAATATTCATATAGATATTTTTCTATGATTGGTAGGGTCACTGGAACACGCGTTTACAGTCGAAAAAGAGTATTTTTAAATATACAAGCATTGAAGCTGCTGTACTTGTAAATTTACTAAATAAAAAACAATTTTTCAACTGAAAGTAAAGAGCAACATCAAAACTTAAAACGAATAGAAATTATTACGTATATAATGGGGATTGCCCGCTTCTCAACACCTCGCTCTGTACGCTAAAGTTTGAATTTTGTCCTAATTCTTTAAAAATGACTCCTCAAATACAAGGGCCTTTAATTACAACAATAAGACGCTTTTTTAAAAGTATAAAAAACTTTAGCGTAAAGAGCAAGGTGTTGAGAAGGATCAACCTCTTTCATATACGTAATAATTTCTCTGCATCTTAAGTTTTAATGTTGCGCCTTACTTTCAGTTTACAAAACTTGTTTTTTTTTTATTTAATTTTTGATCGTTTTTTAAATAATGCCAGGAAATCTGGTCCCACTTCCGCAGAAAAATCCCCTCCCCATGGATATATCCTCTAAACAATTCAATCCCGGTGAAATTTACCCCGGACAATTACTCTTAACCACTCCGTGCATTAAATTGAGACGAGAAAGAAAAAGCAAGACATTTAAACAGAATTTTGCATAAGAAATCTGGCAAATTCCCCAGTATATAATTTCCCCTGACAAGTTCACTACATGGAAACTTCCCTCCCCATAGAAAATTCCCCCGTGGAAAAACCACCAGCAGAAAATTTGCCCCCCCCCCCGAGAAAAATGTATGCATACTCCCCTGGGGCTGTGGGGGGGATGTTATACGCAGATTCATAGCTATTGGGCCTTTCAACTATGATGAACAAAATGGTTATCTCAAAATTTTGATCGGAAGACTTTAGGAAAAGGGGGCGGGGAGGGGGCCTAGTTGCCTTTCAATTTATTCGGTCACTTAAAAATGGCACTAGAACTTATAATTTCCTTTTGAATGATCCCTCTTCCATATTCTAGGACCACTGGGTCAATACAATTACCCCTGGGAAAAAAACAAATAAACACGCATCCATGATCTTTCTTCTGCCAAAATAAACAAATTTCCATATTTTTGTAGATACGAGCCTGCAACCTCTACAGTAGGGTTCTCTGATACGCTAAATATGATTATGTGATTCTCACTAAGATCACTTAGCTTTTAGGGGGTTGTTTCTCCCATTTTCGAAAATCAGGAATCTTTTCTCAGGCTCTTGACCTGTGATGGGTAAGACCAAACTTAATGAAATTTATATATTTGAAATCAGCATAAAAAGCCAATTCTTTTGATATATATATATATTGGTATCAAAATTCCATTTTTTGATTTTCGGCTACTATTGAGCCGAGTCTCTCCTTACTTACAGTTCGTTATCACGAACTGTTTGATTATTATACGCAAGGTTATTTTCACTTCTTGACAGTAAAGCTATTTAATTTTTCTTCGTAGTGTCCAAGGGGCAATAAAACTGAAGCAAATGCCACTAATTACTAATTCTAAATAATTATTTAGTTTTTTAACGTTTTTTCATTACTTTAAGTCTTTGGGAAGGGACAAGGCCCTTTAAAGTCCTCCTGAAGCAATGATTTATATTGATATAAATATTTTGTATTTTTTTTAAATTGTTTATCTAATAAAAGTTGTTTTCTTACAATATAATTTGAAATATTAATTTAAAAATTCAAATTTTCTTTTATTTCTGTTTCTCACTTTAATTCTTTTATGCATTTTTATCACCTTTTATTATTTTTTTTTTTTTAATTCAGAGTAACCCCATTCTTTCCTTTAAGATCCAAAAATAAAATTGATATTACTTTTTATTGTTTTTTTTACCTTCTTTGATTTCCTTTCTTTAGTTCCTTTCAATGTTTTCGCATTATTTCTTTTATGAATTTTTATTAAATTTTCATTTTCTTTACTATTCAGCTGAAACTTTTCCACCTATCGTATAATATTTAAAATTTATAATCAATGTTACTTTTATTGCATCAAGATATATTCAAAATCGGTAATTGTTAACATCAATTGAGAATAGTTGAAAATAAATGGGATGAGTGAACCAAAAAAAATAATATAATATAAATCCTTATATGATTCACTGTTCTTTTCAAATAGCATCTTTATTTTAAAAACTTATGAAATACAGTCTCATCTAACTAGTTAAAATACGTTTTTCGTTCATCAAAATGACGGAAAAAGATCGTTCTGGGATAGGATTAGAAGATATGTTGTAATTGGAGCACTTTGAACTTGTCATTTTTTTTTCTAGGGACCATCTTGAACAGCTCCTTGGCAAGTCTTAGTGATTTCCCGAAAGATATCGTAAGTGATGAAACTTCAAGGGAAAACATCATAATTGACTTGTATCCCCAGTAATTTCTTAAGACCCTTATTAGGGATAAAAGTCTTGGTTTCGACTCTCAGTGATTCGTTTCATGAGATTTTCCATCAGAAATATTTGAAACGCTCATGGCTATGATTCTCCATTAGAAATATTTGAAAAGCTCATGGCTTATTATTATTTCTAGGGATAAGACACCAGACACGTTCACAGCAGACAAAAACTCGAAAAAACATTTGGAGACCTATTTGGGGAAGGTTGCAAGTACGTAAAATTGCAGAGTGTGCGAAACATTACAAAAAATTAACATTTTTGAAATGACATTTTAAATAATAAAATTTCTAGAGCCCAGGACCGGAGACTTTGAAACCGGGTAAACCATTTTTGTTTAGGTGTTGCAGTTCTAGGTTATTAGGCTAGATTAAAAGTGTTAGGACATATTTTATATCAAATATATAGATATATAATTCAGGGAATCTAGAGGTTTATAGAGGTCACAGATTCATAATAACACTTAGTATTTAAAGGAGATGATTTTAAGTATTTTCATGTAGTTAATAATTGGTCACCTATTAATTAGCTATTGATTATAATTAGTCTTAAAACGAAAGCGTTGCTCTAATATACCATCCGGTGTACATCCCCAGCCCCATTGTTTCCCCAAGTCTTGTCATGCCAGACTATACCTCATCCCACCACGCGACCACACCAAACCACCATGAGCCATGCTGTGTACATCATTTTCAAACATTGATGACCCCTTGATAATGTGGGTTTGTTTTTTTTTTTTTTTTTATCAGACATCAACAAAAATTGTATTCTAAAATTTAAAAAATACACAATACACATAAAAAGTTTATGTGTATTGCTTTTTTTTTTTTTTTTTGCTTATTGCTCCGTCTTTTCCTTTTTTGTATGACGAGTTTTCCAATAAATAATAATAATAATAATAATAAAATGAAACTTATAAACGTTGTTCTAGTTATTTTATTATTAGTAAAAAATTTTAATAGCTGGGCTACTATTCTCTCCGACGGGAAATTTGTCTGGAAAGTCGGATAATAGCCTCTGTTTATGGGTTCTCTATTGTCACAACACGCCATAACAGTTTTTGAACAGCTTAATGTAGAAAATGCATAAATGAAAGCCTTAAAGCGTAGTCAAAGAGGACGATTCGGAAAGCAGAAGTGAATGTTTTGCTTGTATGTAGTTAATTGAGAAAAAATCATATTTGTTTTTATAGTTTGTGAGGTAAGTTTAAGTAATTTTAATTGGCTGTTAAAGTTTATATTGGATACCCAATCTAATGTGTGATTTTATTGTGCTCTTTAGTGATTAATAATGATTTTTTTCTTTGTTTGCCTTTATGTGGAATATATGCCTTATTTCTTTTTGTGTTTTTTTTTCATTTTTTCTTTTGATTATTTTTGTTTCGTTTTTTGTTGTGAAAATTGAGAATTAATAGATATTAATTGAATAGATATTAGTGTAAATTAATAAATAAATGTTAAAACGGGTGAAACTTAAATTGAATAGGCAAATCAAGCTTGAAACGAACAAAAATCACTACAAACAAGAGTTTAGGTATCACCTCCTTCTCTCACTATAAAAGTCTAAAAACCTACTGTGTCATTGGCGCTTTACAAAAAACCAATTATATGACATACATTTTCTTTTGCACTTAATATTGAAAATAAAAAAATTAAAATTATAGTATCATTTTGAACTGATCAGGTTTCAGTAATTAATATCATTATAGATCAAATATTCAGTTTAATTAATTAACTCTTTTTAAAGCTGTTCAAGACAAATATAGTTTCACTACAAACAAGTGTTTGTATACTCCCTCCTTCCTTAACCGTAAATAAAAACTTCCTTAACTGTAAGCCTACTGTGCCATTGGCGCTTAACTGAAAACCAATTATTTTACAAATATTACAGCATTGAAAATAAAAATAAAATTACATTGAAATAAATTCATGAACTGATGGATCTTTCAACAATTAATATCATTATGCATCAAATATTCAATTTGATGTTTTTTATACTTTCCAAGACTGCTCAAGACGCATATAGTTTTCAGTAAAGCGCCTATGACGCAGTAAGTTTCAGACTTTTACAGTGAGAGAAGGAGGTGAGACCCAAACTCTTGTTTGTAGTGATTTTTGTTCGTTTCAAGCTTGATTTGCATATTCAATTTAGGTTTCACTCGTTTTAAGATTTATTTATTCATTTAGATTAATATCTATTGTACGCTTGTTTGCATTGATTGTTTATTTAATTTCTGTTCGTTTTAAGTTTCATTTATACTTCAATAGGAAATTTTTTTTTTTCGTTTTAAGCTTGATTTTCGTATTCAATCTCAGCATTACTCGCTTTTAGATCTATTTATTCATTTATATTATTACTTGTTGTATGTTTTTTGCTATGATTTTTTATTTAATTTATGTTTGTTTTGGGTTTCATTTATTCTTTAATAGTAATCGTTTTGAGTTTGAATTTTAACAGGTATTTGTATCTGCTGAGCTTAAGTTTAAAATGGCCTTTAATTTTATTTGAAAAACTTATTTTTCAGAAAGTTTTTTTTTAATTAATTTTTGTTTGTTTTTTATTGCAAAAAGTTTCAAGTTTTTTAAAATTCCTTATTTCAAAATCAAATATTCATCAAAGTATCAAAACTGATATCAAAGTAGCAATATCAAAGTTAAAAAATGGGTTTGTGTCAGCGTCGGAGTTTTTATTATCTGATGTTTGAACTATTTCTAGCAAAATGGCTATCTGAAAAATCTTATCAGATGGGTTTGGGGAAAAAGGGCGTGGGGGGGCTTACTAACCTTTAGTCTCTTTTGTCTCTTTAAAAGTGAACTATAACTTTCTATTTTCAATCAAATGAACCTTCTCTGAAGTTTATACGAGCATCCCTTCTATAAGAACCATATATATCCCCAGAGTATAACTTACGACACCCGTCCCTGGGCTCTGGGGGTTGTGTTGACCCCGGAATTTTAAAATCTGATGGTTGAATTATTTTTAACAAAATGATCACCTCAAATTTTTATCGGATTGGTTTATCCATCTGATAAACCCAAAGGCGTGGAGGGGGGCGGAGCTAGTTGCCCTCTGATCTTTTTTCACTCTGAGAAAATGAACTACAACTTTTAATTTCCATTCGAATGAACCCTCTCTGAATTTTATACGAGCATCCCATTCATAAGAACAACATACGGCCCTAGGACACAGCTTACAATGCCTGCCCCCCAGGCCCTGGGGGTTGTCTCAACACCGGAGTTTTGTTATGTGACTTTTTAATTGTTTTGAGAAAAATGGCTCTCAAAGTTCTTATCGGATGGGTTTGTGGAAAATAGGGCGAGGAGAGGGGAGCTAGTTGCCCTCCGATCTCTTTTGACTCTTAAAAATTGAACGACAGCTTTCAATTTTCAATCATATGAGCCCTCGCCGAAGTTTATACGATCATACTTTCCATAAGAACCATATATGCCCCCATAGAAATACTTACAGAGCGTGCCCCGGGCCTGGGGGGGGGTGCAGACACAGGAGTTTTTCTTATCTGACCTTTCAACTATTTTTAATGAAATGGCCATACGTAAATGAGTTTTTTTTTATATGATCTTTGAACTAATTTTAAGACAATGGCTACCACAAATTTTATCAGATGTATATGGGGAAAAAGGGCTTGGGGGGGGGGGTTTGGGCTAGTTGCCCTCCGATCACTTTTTAATCTTAAAAAGGGCACTAGAAATCCCGATATCCAATCGAATGATTACCCTTTGAAGTTTATGCGACGACCCCTTCTATATGAAGTGCCTCTGGGAAAAGAATAAATGGAATGTGGGGGGATGGGGAAAGCTAGCTGCCCTCATATCACTTTTGACTTTTAAAAAATGAATTAAAACTTTCAACTTCCAATAAAATGATCCCTCTATGAAGTTTATACGAGCATCCCTTCAATAACAACCATATATGCCCCCAGGGACTAACTTACAACGCCAATCCTAGGGTCCTGAGGGGCTGTGTCGACACCGGAGTTTTTGTTATCTGAACTTTCAACTAATTTTAACAAAATGTGCATCTCAAAATTTTTATCTGATGCATTCAGGGCGTGGAGGGGGGGGGGCTATTTGCCCTCTGATATCTTTTGACTCTCAAAAAGTGAACAAGAAGTTTCAGTTTCCAATCAAATGAACCCTCTCCGAAGTTTATACGAGCATCCCTTCCATAAGAACTATATATGCCCTTAGAGCATTACTCATAACGACTGCCTCCGGGCCCTGGGGGGGGGGGGGTTGCGTCGACACAGGAATGTTATTTATCTGACCTCTGAATTATTTTTAATGAAATGGCAATTATAAAAATTTCATCGGATGGGCTTGGTGAAAAAAGGGTGTGTAGGGGGGGGGGCTAGTTGCCCTTGGATATCTTTTGACTCTTAAAAGTTGAACCAGAAATTTCAACTTCCAATCAAACTAACCCCTTCTTAAGTTTGTACGAGCCACTCTTCCATTACAGCTTTATATCGCCCACAGGATCAGACTTATGAAGCCTATCCCCCGGGCCCTGGGGGGAGTTTTGTTATCTAATTTTTGAACAATTTCCAAAAATCTGGCTATCTCAAAATTTGTAGCGGCTGGATTTGGGTAAAAAGGCGAGGGGGGGGGTTAGTTGCCCTTAACTCTCTTAACTCTTAAAATGTGAACTAGACCTTTCTATTTCTAATCAGATGAACCCTCCATGAAGTTTATACGAGCATCTTTTTCATAAGAACCATACATACCCTTAGGGCATAGCTTAGAACGCCCCTTCCTGGGCCCTGGGGGGTTGTATTGACACCGGAGTTTTTCTTATCTGACATTTGAACTATTTTTAACAAAATGTCTATTTCGAAGTTTTCATCAGATGGGTTTGGAAAAAGAACGCGTGGGAGGAGGGGGCTAGCTGCCCTTGTATCTCTTTTGACTATTAAAAGTCAGCTCGAACTTTCAACTTCCATCAAACGAGCCATCTCGGAAGTTTATACGAGCATCCTTTTCATAAGAACCATATATGCCCTAGGTCATAACTTACAACGACTGCCCCTGGGCCCTGGGGGGTTGTGACAACACCTGAGTTTTTGTTATGTGACTTTTGAGCAATTTTTAACTTACTAGCTATCTCAAAATTTTTATTGGATGTATTTTGGTAAAAAGAGGCGTGGGAGGGGCTAGGTGCCCTCCAATCCCTTTGACTCTAAAAAACTGAACTAGAATTTTCAATTTCCAATCAAATAAGCCCCCTCTGAAGTTTTTACGAGCAACTCTTCAATGAGAATCATATATTTCCCAAGGGCATAACTTAAAACGTCTGCCCTCGGGCCCTGGGGGGCTGTGTCAACCCCGAAGTTTTCGTTATATGGTCTTTGGACTATTTAAAAACAAAAATTATCTCAATTTTCTTCTCGGATGGGTTTGAGGAAAAAAGGACGTGGAGGGGGGGGGGGTAGGTGCCCTCCAATCTCTTTTGACTCTTAAAAAGTGAACTAAACATTTTAATTTCCAATCAAATGAGCCCTCTTTGAAGTTAATACGAGCATAACTTCAATAAGACCCATATATGCCCCCATGGCATAGCTTACAACGCCTGCCCCCGGGCTCTGGGGGGTCGTGTCGATACCAGAATTTTTGGTATATGATCTTTGAACAATTTTTCACAAAATAGCGATCTCAAAATTTTATCGAATGCATTTGGGAAAAAAGTTTTTTTTTTGGGGGGGGGGGGAAGGAGGAAGCTGGTTACCCTCCAATATTTTTTGACACCTAAAATGTGAAATAGAACTTTCAATATCCAATCAAATGAGCCCTTTTTGAAGTTTATGCAACCATTCCTTCCGTAAGAACCATATTTGTCCCCAGGGCATAACTTACAACCCTTGCCCTGAATACTGTGGGAGGAGTGTCCTGCTCAAACACATAATTTCCAGAAATTTCAACTACGTTGAACAAAATGGCTATATCAAAATTTTAATTGGATGGGTTTTGGAAAATGGTGGGCGTGGAAGGGGTGTTAGTTGCCTTCCCATCACTTTCGACTATTAAAAAGGGAAATAGTCATTTAAATTTCCAATCGAATGAGCCCTTTATGAAGTTACTACGACAACACTTTCTATAAAAACCTTATATGCCCCCAGGCATAACTTACAACCCTTGCCCTGAGGACTGGAAGGGGGGGGGGATTTATCCTCAAAGACCCAATTTCCAGAACTTTAAACTACGTTGAACAAAATGACTGTCTAAAAATTTTGATTGGATGTGTTTGTGGAAAAGGTGGGCATGAGAGGGGGATTAGTTGCCCTCCAATCAATTTCGACTATTGAAAAGGGCACTAGCCCTTTCAATTTCCAATTGAAAGAGCCCTTTTTGAAGTTTCTACGACAAAGCTTTCTATAAAACCTTATATGCCCCCAGGGCATAACTTACAGCCCTTGCCCTGAGGGCAGTGGGGGAGTGTCCTCCTCAAAAACTTAATTTCTATCTGGAAATAAACTAAATCGAACAAAAAGGCTATCTCAAAATTTTGATTGGATGTGTTCGGGGAACTGGTGGGCGTGGAACGGGTGTTAGTTGCCTTCCAATCACTTTTGACCCTTAAAACAGGCACTAGAACTCTCGATTTCCAATCGAATGAGTCCCCTTTGAAGTTTCTATGACGACCCCTACCATATGAATTGCCTCTGGGAAAAAAAATAATAATAAAACATTGGAACCGTATGACCTTTACTGTAAGCAACGCTATAGCGTTGCCTCTGATGAATTCAGATGCTTCCAATTGGACTTATTAGGAGTTTCAGAAACTCATATCCTAGGGATAGGAAACATGAAATTACCAGATATAGAATTTATTTACTCAGGCATGAAGGATGAAGTGCATAAGACAAGGAGTAGGGCTGAGGATGAATAAGGAAGCTGCTATGTCTTGTTTAGGTTGGGAAGGTATTAATAATAGAATGCTAATCGCCTATTTCATGACCGACAAGTGCTAGTTGCAGATACCCCAATAGAACTGACTGATGGTATAAGTCATAAGGTATAAGGTAGATGGTATAAGGTATAAGTCATAGTTCCAGATACCCCAATAGAACTGACTGATGGTATAAGTCATAAGGTATAAGGTAGATAGTATAAGGTATAAGTGCTAGTTGCAGATACCCCAAAAGAACTGACTGATGGTATAAGTCATAAGGTATAAGGTAGATGGTATAAGGTATAAGTCATAGTTGCAGATACCACAATAGAACTGACTGATAGAGATAGTAGCAACTCACATGTATTTTACTTACAGCTACAGGGACAAAAAGACTAAATACGAGGTAGAAATTTGGTGTTTTTATTAGGAGATTTTAACACCTGGGTCTAAAAAAGGGATAGATCGTATCCTCGCCTAGGTAGATTTGGTGTAAAACAGGTATCACTTTTGACCCTTAAAACAGGCACTAGAACTCTCGATTTCCAATCGAATGAGTCCCCTTTGAAGTTTGTATGACGACCCCTACCATATGAAGTGCCTCTGGGAAAAAAAAAAATAATAAAACATTGGAACCGTATGACCTTTACTGTAAGCAACGCTATAGCGTTGCCTCTGATGAATTCAGATGCTTCCAATTGGACTTATTAGGAGTTTCAGAAACTCATATCCTAGGGATAGGAAACATGAAATTACCAGATATAGAATTTATTTACTTAGGCATGAAGGATGAAGTGCATAAGACAAGGAGTAGGGCTGAGGATGAATAAGGAAGCTGCTATGTCTTGTTTAGGTTGGGAAGATATTAATAATAGAATGCTAATAAGTCATAGTTGCAGATACCCCAAAAGAACTGACTGATGGTATAAGTCATAAGGTATAAGGTAGATGGTATAAGGTATAAGTCATAGTTGCAGATACCCCAATAGAACTGACTGATAGAGATAGTAGCAACTCAGATGTATTTTACTTACAGCTACAGGGACAAAAAGACTAAATACGAGGTAGAAATTTGGTGCTTTTATTAGGAGATTTTAACACCTGGGTCTAAAAAAGGGATAGATCGTATCCTCGCCTAGGTAGATTTGGTGTAGGAGAAAAAACAGTAATGGCTATGGACTGCTGCGATTTTGTAGGTGTAACAATGTAGTTATAACCAATACAGTATTTGGACCAAAAAATTCCCTATAAGTTAACATGGTATTCACATGATGTTAAGACAGCTAACCTATTTGATTATGTTATTGTAAACCGAAGATTGGCAGGATCAATACAAGATACTAGGGCTAATTTAGTGGTTGCGTCTGTCCTTAAAGATGTACCCAGGCATGACATTCTGTGCGTCATGGGGGATTTCAATGCAAAGGTTGGCAACGACAGAGATTTTTGTGTTGACGTCCTGGGCAACCACGGTCTTGGAGAATGCAACGAAAATGAAGAGTTTCTTATTGAAATGAATCTGTCCTTCAGCCTTGCTGCAGCACTCTCTTCGCCCATAATGATATACACAAGTACTCCTGGACTTCACCTGATGGACGCACAAAAAACCAGATCCACCACTTATTGGTAAGAAGTGGCAGACGTCATTATATGATGTGCACGCATTCAGAGTCGCTGATGTCTTACAGATGGCTTCAAAAAACAGAGTCAAGTTGTCAGCCCCCAGAAAGGTGAGGAGGGCTAGGCAACGGCCCAATGGCTGCGAAAAACCGAGTGACTTAGAAACTCGGTCACAGTTTGTGTTAAAACTGACCAACAGATTTGAAACCCTGGATCTGGTGTGAGATGAAAGTCCGGAGACAGCTTGGACTGCAATTAAAAAAAACCTACAATTATACTGCTTACCCTACGAAACTCTTGGTATGAAACAGTCACCAAAGGATGAATGAATCTCCGTCGAATCGTTGGATCTGACCAAGAAGAAAGCTGACCAGAAGAAATCTCTTCTCAGTACTCTTTCCCCTGATGCGAGACAACCTCTTGAACTAAAGTATGCTATGCTTGAGAAGGATATAAAGAAGAGTGTCCGTGCTGATAAACGCTGTAATCTTGAACACGGGGATACCCTTGGTCAGTGTACGGCATCGCTAATGAGATAGTTGGATAATGTCCAAAGGCAGATGGATCCGTCAAAGATGAGTTTGGATGACTTCTTATTGACTCTGATAAAGTGAACGAAACCTGGGGGATGA
The DNA here is from genome assembly GCF_049724085.1 of Artemia sp. Qi Xiang Cuo. Taxonomy (NCBI): domain Eukaryota; kingdom Metazoa; phylum Arthropoda; class Branchiopoda; order Anostraca; family Artemiidae; genus Artemia; species Artemia sp. Qi Xiang Cuo. The sequence continues at coordinate 13,906,144 of NC_142811.1, forward strand.
ATTTCGAAAAGGTGTTAAATAGACCACCACCTCGATAAATAAAAGTTCCAATAGGGATACAATCCTTTATCCCTTTATTTTAGTTTAGTTTTGCTACTGATGACGGTCACTGCATGTGTGACCGAAATATCTGGGTGTTTTTTGAATTTCTATCACTGTTTGTGAGAAACTGTATATTAAAAGGATTTTACCCTGTTTGAACTTTTATTTATCGCCATGGAAAGGCAGTGTGGTCTCCGAAATTATCAAGACCACTGCCAGCTGATTCTCCAGATATACCAGTCACGTCATTTCTAAATCTAGCCATCGATAATAAAGTACGCTCCGGTGGGGAAATACTAAAGGTGGCTAAGAAGTTGAAGCCTGGAAAGTCCCCTGGGGAAGACAAAATTGCGGCTGAAATGATTAAATGATCAGTATCTACATTCATAACTGTATAGACTACGTTTTTCCCTATAATTTGGTGAACATAACAAACCCCTTAGGATTGGACAAAAACTACTCTCGTCAAAATATTCAAAAAAGGCGACGCTACAAAGTGCAAAAACTGGAGAGGTATCAGCCTTGTGTCTATACTTAGCTAACTATTGGTGACGATAATCCAATTCCTGAAAAAAAAAATCTTTTTTGGTTTTGCAAATTTTGTAGATTAAATATCCAACAAGTCGATGGAATATCCCCTTTTACGAATTCCACTCTGAAAATCGCCTTATTTCTTCCTCTGTTCGTGAAAAGATTACTTCTTTACAGACTTTTGTTCTAGAAATTACTTTTCCAGCTCAAGTCAAAGATTACATTTCATGAGCTTAGAAAGAGTGTGTAGTCCTTCTGGATTTTAAAGGAACAGAAGACGCAGTTAACCAATTTTTGATTTGCAAAAAAAAAATTTTTTTTTTTATTGTGCTACAGAATATCCCCTTTTAGGAACTTCAATCCCAAAATTACTTTTTTGTTTCTTTTATTCTAGAAACGATTACTTCTTCTTCATAGACTTCTTATCAAGAAATTAGTTTTGGAACTCAACACAGATATGAGAGGCCATGAGCCTAGAAAGAGATCACAATCCTTATGAATTTTAAAATGACAGAAGAAGCAGTTAAACCATTTTTCGTTTCTAAAAGATATTCATTTTTGGTTGCGCAAATTTTGTAGATCAAATATCCAAAAAGTTGATGGAACATCCCCTTTTACGAATTCCACTCTGAAAATCGCATTATTTCTTCCTCTGTTCGAGAAAAGATTACTTCCTTTATAGACTTTTGTTCTAGAAATTACTTTTGAAACTGAAGACAAGGATGCTATTTCATGAGCCTAGAAAGAGAACATTGTCCTTCTGATTTTTAGAGGGACAAAAGAACCAGGAAGGAATTAAATATCGTCCTTGATGACAGTCATTAAAGATATGCCGAAGTTCTCATGTCTTCTCTTCAACTTTGTATAGCATTAAGTTTCTTGATTCCCAGGGCCTTAGAAAGCCCCATTTTATAAAGTTTTCCTCGAGTTTGTATTCTCCTTGATAGTTAAACACAACAATTTCCGAGAATAGCTGTCTTATGACAACGGTTCCTAGATATTACTGGGCCAAGAAATCAGGAGAAATGACCTTAATTCTGACTCGCAACATGAGTGAAATAGCTAAATTGTGTTGTTCCCTGGCCATGCAATACGAGCAAAATCTCTGTTTCGCCAATCTGAGATTTGCTATCCAAAACTGTGGAGTTGAAAGTTTTTCTTTTGTTTTTTTTTACTTTTTTGCCAAATTTACTATTGTTTTGCATGGATAGTTTTTCTTACAAAAATATTCTGTTCCTAGCCCTTTAGATACCGTGAACTGTGTAGAGTATGATATGTTTAATATGAATCCAAATCGTTTTTTTAAACATTTCTACTATTTAGCATTATTTATTATTTAGCATATTATTATTTATTATTTATTATTATTTATATATTTAGCATTATTCAATTTGTATGTTGCATTATTGAGAATTTGATGTTTTCTTTTCGTTGTTATCTCATTTGTTTTCTTTTTCTTACTTCCCTACTTTTTTTGTATGTTCGTAAGTGGCAAAAATAAAATTGTTTATTATACAGATAGACGAAGTTGCAAGAGCATATATTCAGTGCCCTAATACAGAAAAAGTGCCCTTTATAATCTGTTAATTAAATAAACTTTTTCCACAAAATAAGCTTTTCAAAGAAAAGTAAAGAACTCCATTAAATCAAAAATGAGCCAAAATAAAATCAAATAATCTACCAAGCGTGGAACTACCACAAAGCAGCATCGATAAATAAATGAAAGCCAAAACGAACAGAGATTACAATAAATAACCGAGTCAAACTTAAAATGAGCAGAGATTAACATGAGTAGGGCTTAAAACCCCTATACCTTCCGAAGGCCAGAACATAATTTGCATTTTACTGAAAAAATATAAATGTTTTTACTTCAATAAATTTAAAAAATCAAATAATATTAACATTTTGATTACTAAATATCCGATTATGTATATTACACTGACAATTCACATTCATTTGTATTGTCTTATATGCCCCCAGGCATAAATTACAACCCTTGCCCTGAGGGCTGTGAGGGGGTTGTCATCCTCAAAGACCTAATTTCCAGAACTTTCAACTACGTTAAACAAAACGGCTATCTCTAAATTTTGATTGGATGTGATTTTGGAAATGGTAGGTGTCAGAGAAGGGTTAGTTGCCCTTCAATCACTTTTGACTGTTAAAAAGGGCACTAGCCCTTTCAATTTCCAATCAAATGAGCCCTTCTGAAGTTTCTCCGACAAAAATTTCTATCAAAGCTTTATATGCCCCCAGGACATAACTTTTGCCCGGAGAGACGTGGGAGGGGGAGAGTTGTCATCCTCAAAGACCTAATTTCCAGAACTTTCAACTACGCTGAATAAAATGAATATCTCAAAATTTTGTTTGGATGTGTTTGGGAAAATGGTCGCGCAAGAGGGGGGTTAGTTGCTCTTCAATCACTTTCGACAATGGAAAAGGGCTTTACCCCTTTTAATTTCAAATCGAATGAGGCCTTTTTGAAGTTTCTACGACAAATCTTTCTATAAAAACCTCATATACCCCCAGGGCATAACTTACAACCCTTGCCCTGAGGACTGTAGGGGGGGGGGGTATCATCCACAAAGACATAAATTCCAGAACTTTCAACTACGTAGAAAAAAAAGGCTATCTCAAAATTTTGAGTGTACGTGTTTGGGGAAATGATGGGCGTGAGAGGGGGATTAGTTGCCCTCCAATAATTTTCGACTATTAAAAAGGGCACTAGCCATTTCAATTTCCAATCGAATAAGCCCTTTTTGAAGTTTGTACCATAACGCCTTTTACAAAAACCTTATATGCCCCCAGGGCATAATTTACAACCCTTGCCCGGAGATCTGTGGGGGGTTGTCATCCTTTAAGACCTAATTTCCAAAACTTTCAACTACGTTGAACAATGGCAATCGAAAAATTTTTGATTGGATGTGTTTGGGGAAAAGTTGGGTGTGAGAGGGGGGTTAGTTGCCCTCTAGTCACTTTTGACTATTAAAAAGGGCACTAACCCTTTGAATTTTCAATCCAATCCACCCTTTTTCAAGTTTCTACGACAAAGCTTTCAATAAAAACCTTATATGCCCCCAGGTCATAACTTGTAACCCCTGCCTTGAGGGCTCTGAGGGGGAGGGGTTGTCATCCTCAAAGACCTAATGTCCAGGACTTTCAATTAGGTTGAACAAAATTGTTATCTCAAAATTTTGATTGGATGTGTTTGGATAAAAGGTGGGAGTGAGAGGGGGTTAGATGCCCTCCAATCACATTTGACTATTAAAAATAGCACTAGCCCTTTGAATCTCCAATCGATTGAGCCCTTTTTCAAGTTTCTACGGCAAAGCTATCAATGAAAACTTTATATGCCCCTTTTAATTTCAAATCGAACGAGCCCTTTTTGAAGTTTCTACGACAAATCTTTCTATGAAAACCTCATATGCCCCCAGGGCATAACTTACAGCCCTTGCCCTTAGAGCTGTGGGGGGGGGTGTATCTTCCAAAAAGACATAATTTCCAGAATTTTCAACTGCGTTGAAAAAAATGACTGTCTCAAAATTTTGATTGGATGTGTTTGTGGAAAAGGTGGGCATGAGAGGGGGATTAGTTGCCCTCCAATCAGTTTCGACTTTTAAGAAGGGCACTAGCCATTTCAATTTCCAATCGAATAAGCTCTTTTAGAAGTTTCTAAAACAACGCTTTTTACAAAAACCTTATATTCCCCCAGGGCATAACTTACGACCCTTGCCCTGAGATCTGTGGAGGGTTGTCATCCTTAAAGACCTAATTTCCAAAACTTTCAACTACGTTGAATAATGGCAATCGAAAAATTTGGATTGGATGTTTTTGGAGGAAAGGTGGGTGTGAGAGGGGGGTTAGTTGCCCTCCAGTCACTTTCGACCATTAAAAAGGGCACTAGCCCTTTGAATTTTTAATCGAATGCACCCTTTTTCAAGTTTCTACGACAAAGCTTTCAAAAAAAACCTTATAAGCCCCCAGGTCATAACTTGTAACCCCTGCCCTTAGCGCTCTGAGGGGGAGGGGTTGTCCTCCTCAAAGACCTAATTTCCAGAACTTTCAACTACGTTGAACAAAATTGCTATCTCAAAATTTTGATTGGATGTGTTTGGATAAATGGTGGGCGTGAGAGGGAGGTTAGATGCCCTCCAATCACTTTCGACTATTGAAAATAGCACTAGCCTTTTGAATTTCTAATTTATTGAGCCCTTTTTCCAGTTTCTACGACAAAGCTTTCAATGAAAACCTTAGATGCTCCCAGGCCATAACTTATAACCCTTGAACTGAAGACTGTGGGGAGTGTACTGCGCAAAGGTATAATTTCCAGAACTTTCAACTACGTAGAACAAAATGGCTATCTCAAAACTTTGATTGGATGTGTTTGGGGGAATGGTGGTCGTGGAAGAGGTGTTAGTTGCCTTCCAATTCTTTTCGACTATTAAAAATAGCAATAGCCATTTCAATTTCTAAACGAATGAGACCTTTTTGAAGTTTCTATGACAACACTTTCTATGAAAACCTTATATGCCCCCAGGGCATAAGTTACGACCCTTGCCCTGAGGACTTTGGGGGGTTGTCATCCTCAGAGACCTAATTTCCAGAAATTTCAACTACGTTGAACAAAATGGCTATCTCAAAATTTTGATTGGATGTGTTTGGGGAAAAGATGGGCGTGAGAGTTAGTTGCCCTACAATCACTTTCGGCTATTAAAAAGGGCAGTAGCCCATTGCATCTCCGATCGAATGAGCCTGTTTTGAAGTTTCTACGACAACGCTTTCTATAAGAACCTTATATGCCCCCAGGGTATAACTTACAACCCTTCCCCTGAGGGCTGTGGGGGAGTTTCCTCCTCAAAAACCTAATTTCTATCGGGAAATCAACTACGCTAAAAAAAATTGTTATCTCAAAATTTTGATTAGATGTATTTTGGGAAATGGTGGGCGTAGACGGGGGTGTTAGTTGCCTTCCTATGACTTTCAACTAATAAAAAGGGCACAAGCCACTCCCATTTCCAATTGAATGAACCCTTTTCGAAGTTTTTACGACAAATTCTTCGATACAAAGTGCCCTGGTCTAAAGGAAAAAAGTAACAAATAATACATTGTGCAAAAATCGTTCTTACATGCCCCCAGGGCATAACTTAAAACCCTTGTCCTGAGGGCTGTGGGATAGTGTCCTCCTCAAAATATAATTTCTATTTGGAAATCAACTACGCTTAGCCAAATGAATATCTCAAAGATTTTGATTGGATGTGTTTGGGGAAATGGTGGACGTGGAAGGGGTGTTAGTTGGCTTCCAATCACTTTCGAATTTTGAAAAGGGCACTAGTCGTTCCAATTTCCAATCGAATGAGCCCTGTTCCGAGTTTCTACGACAACTCTTTCGATACGAAGTGCCCTGGTATGGAAGCAAAAATAAATAATACATTGTGCGAACATCGTTCTTTACTTAGGAAGCGCTATTGCGCTGCGTATGATTACTCTCTCTTCAACTGGGGAGTGCGAAGGAGTACTGCTTTTATTGCCTGCTTATAAAAACACTTGAGTTATGATACAAGGGAATACAGCCGGCACTTCTTGCCAAGACGTCAGTAGTGACCCCTCAGAGTTTTCAAAGTCCCAGATAGGGAAATTAACATAGGGAAATTAACGTATGTTTGTAGGTTATGTTATGTTGATGTGATTTGATGTTATGATGGCTTTGTTGTTTAATGGTTATATTATGTTGATTTTTTTTATGGTTATGCTGGTTATGTTTTGATTATTATTATTATTATTTTTTATTGGAAAAACCGTCATACAAAAAAGGAAAAGACGGAGCAATAAGCAAAAAAAAGCAATACACATAAACTTAGGAGTTATACATGTGGTTTTTAGTGACGAACGCTGGAGCTAAGATCTATATTAGCTCTTAGAACAAATTACACAAAACGAGAAAGAAAAAGTCGATTATACACTGCTCTGTAGATACGCGACATGTTTCTTTTTTTTAGGCTCCTAAATACTGAACAAACATAAATAATATGAACATCAGTGCATCAAGCCGCAATTGGTAAAAAAATAACCCAAATAATCATCAGTGAATTAAAAAAAATATACGGTAGATAATCATATCAAATTGTGTAAATATGACAAGAAACGGTAAAAAAAATTAAACGACCCTTTCGCCCGCTGGTCTTGAACACAAATCACTCTCAACCAATGATTCATTTACTCTGATATACATAAATAACAGAAACAAGGAAATTATTCAATCACGGATCCTCCTACAACTTTACTTAAAGCAATATGCTTAAAAGAACCGATAATTAATAAACAATTAAATTATTAGTAATATACGCAATATATTATAGAAAAAAAAATTGACACGAAAATTTATAATAACCAGCGTCATTTAAATTGGACTCGTACGAAAAGAGACTAAATTATCAATCAGTTTAAAAACTGCAACAATTACACTAAGTGCGAAAACAATCACTTGAAAAAACAAACAAAAAAATACATCTTAATTACTGGGCCACTACTGACGACCAAGGATGGTTCAACTTCGTTAAACGGGAATTATAAGCACGAATTTGCTTTTCCACAGCTATAATGGGGTCAGCAATGCTGAATTTTCTAATTAGATAAGAATTGCGCGTCCAATAAAAGATATTTTGCGAACCGGAAGAAAACTGAATGAATTTTTGACTTGTCAGAATTTGTGAGCATTTTCCAAAACGGCGATATATACATATAATGTGGTAGAGCGAAAGACTTAAAAAGTTTTGAGAGAAGATGGCGGTTGAACCGTAACTTTTTAGTTACAAAAGAAGCTTATGATAACCCAACTCTACACTCAATGTGAGCAATTAATAGTTGTCGCGTGTACATTACTGACGAACCAATGGAAGATTGAGGTAGGTGATTTGATCTACTGGCTTAATCCTACTATTTCCAAGAGGAATATCCCTAGGCGACGCTTGCTTCCAGTTGAAGAATACAACTTTGGACTTTTCAGCATTGAACTGAAGACCTAGTTTTGCATACTCAGATGGTACCGTTGCAAAAATCTCGCTTATGCGCTGGATAGTGCGGCTCAAATTCAGAATGTCGTCTGCATAACATACGAGAGATGAATTAAGACCGGCGAAGATGCATGATGTGGGAACAGCTGACTGTGCATCAAGAACTCCATTATTGAAGAGTGAAAGGGAAGAAACAGCACCTTGACGGGTACATTTTTCGACATTGACAAAAATATCAGGGGCTGGTGGGTAGACTTGAGAGCCATCAACTTTAGCTAATGGGTGAAGTATTAGGCGAACTTTAAGACGATAATACAAGTCTCGAAGGGCTCTGATATATGAGGGGCTCGCTCAACATTTTGCTGCATGGAGTAAAATAGCGGCGTGAATGAGAGAGTCGAACGCTTTACGAACATCATGCCAAGCCAACACGAGAGTTGTATCTGATGCATCAGCATCGATCAATGCGGTCGCGACAACCGACAAAGGGTGGGCACAACCGAGACGTGACTAGAGTCCAAATTGGTAAGGTGGAACATAGCATTTCGCGTTCACATGGTCAATGAACAGAAGTTCAAAAAGCTCACAGAAGGTAGTAGCCACTGTAATGGGGTGGAAGGACGAGCACTGGGTAGCGAGTTTACCCTTCTTTGGAATTGGAGTGAGATCTCCGATTGAGAAAGAAGACGGTACAACTCCTTGCTTAGCAATCATCTGCATCAAAAATGCAATATGGTTTACCAGCAGCTCGCTTTCATGCAGAATGTGAAGAACGCTTATTTTATCGATGCCAGAAGATTCCTTACGCTTTAGGCGTTGGATTGCTTGCAGTAGAGAATCAACTGAAACAACAAAATTGTCGGTTGAACAACTAGACAGAAATTTATCAAGCTTATCTTCATATTTGGACTGTAGGGCGGCATCTGGTGGGAAGATTTCAGCAGAGAAGTATGAATTCCATTCGAGATTAGGAATAACTTTAGCAAATAGGCGGGCCCTAGGAGGATCTCTTGATACATTTCTCCAGATGGAAGGTTGGGACGGAGAAGCTTGCTGGAATGTCTCTTCAACCATCTGGTTTATGTGGATAGATAGTTAACTTGCAAACTTTCTTTTAGTAGAAAGACGAATGTCAGAAGCCCAGCCAGAGTGAGGACGGTCACACTGGAGCCACAAATGGTACCAAAATTTGGATTTTCTCCAAGCTTCAACTAGGCTCGGATTACTGGACCAATGCTTTGTGACACCTCGACGTATACATTTAAGAGGTATACTGGCTTTTTCTGCGTATCGCAGACCATGGCAAATTTGTGCAAGATAGATATCTAGCAGCACCCGCATTTCCTTTGTATCAACTTGCGGATTTTCCATGAGCAGCTGGAACGGAACATGAATTTTATGTAGGACAGAATTAGTAACTGCAGCAAAAAGATCATCTTGGATGTTTTCCCAATCCCTGTAAAATTGGGCGTGGGGCTGATGTGGTTGTGTGGTGGGAGTACTCTGAGCAGAGGGACAATAAATGGATGCAGATATTGGAAGGTGGTCTGATAGTTGGAAATCAGTACGACGTGAACAGGTGAGACTTGGAGATTTATAGAATAAACTGCATGATCAAGGTTCGACACGTGACTTGAATGGTGTGTGTAAGTGTAACCAAGATCTTTCGGCAATATCCTTAGCCAATCGTAAAAAATACCAGACAAAATAGAAGTACACAATAACGAGGCGTCAGTTAAATTACAGTTAAAATCTCCTATAATAATATAACACTTACCTAACAGGCGAATCTTTGAAAGGCAAGACTCTTGTTTCTCACACGCAGAAGTAAATAAAAATTCCGGTCGGTCATTGCGGTAATCTGTCGGGAGATAGACGTTTACAATAACATACTCTTTTACACGGACGGCAAGAAAAAAAATCACATGAATCAAAAACTACTCAACCGGCACGAGGTCCTAACAAGCATCGCAATACCACCTGAGGGGCGGCCACTGGAAGCGGATCGTTTAGTGGGCACCGAATATCTAGTAAAATTATTGTCAATTTTCAGCAGGCCTAAACTATGACTCGTCTAAAAATGTTCTTGCAAGCACAATTTGTCACAATTCGAAAGCAAACCTTTTATCACAGGAATTTTGACTAAAAGTCCACCATTAATATTCCACGAAAGTACAGCTTGCGTAGAAGTTGACTGTTGCTTTGCTAGTTGACTGTTGTTATTAGGACACTTTACACTGTAACAAGTATGGCCGGTAACTTTACATTCTAGACAGAACATTTTTTCCGAACACGGAGAGGTACTGTTTGAAGTGTGATCGCATGATCCATAGCGAGAGCAGAGGGCCCAATTAAAGCACTGCGAGGCCAGGTGCCCAGTCTTATGACACGAGAAACAAAGCTTTGGGAGATATAAAAATGCTTTTGCAGAAAGCTTTTTGTAGCCAACTTTCACAGAAACTTTCAAGAATTGATCCAGGTTTTGTTTTGACTCAAAGTAGACCTTGAACATTCGGGACTTTCTGCACTGTAAAACTTTCACGCAATTTGGTGCAAGAGATTTTATTTGATTCTCATCGTATTCGATCGGTACGCCTTTCAGAATCCCTATAAAAAGTGGGGATTTCACACTCATCGAGATACCTGAAGTAGTGTTTTTAGCATTATCGGCAATTTTATTTGCTGCATGCTTTTACTTAACAACAAGTTTCCATTCCGAAGCCGATTTTTTAAGTTTAGTTATTTCACCTGAGGCCTCAGGGCAAAGTTTATTGACGAAGTCCTTACGAGCATTAGGTGAGGTCAGGTTTGCAGGACAGTTTTTTTAGTACAACGGCAAACATAGGAGCTGGGGAAGGGTTAATTGTTACGTTGGTATCAATTCTAGCTGGCCAAACAGGGCCTGAATGCGTCGCATTCTCTAAGAAGCCGTCAATTTTCCGAGAAAGTTCATTAACTTTCGAGACTAAAGTACCCGAGACTGCCTCCCCAATTGTTGGGGTTTCAGAAGGTGAGAATATAACAAAAACCAACAAAGAGAAAAATCTAAAAAAAAAAAAAAAAAAAAGAGACTGTGGCCAGTGGAGAGAAAATAAAACAACAAATGCAAAAAAAACGCGGATATTTCACCTTTATCCAAACAAGGCTTATAAAGAAGTAAATAAACACAAGAAGAACAGAAATAAAAAAAAAACAAGATAAAACTAAAAACCAATAAAACCACCACCAAAAAAAACAAACTACAATTTGCAATTGGTACAAACTGATCCAGCTAGGACAACTAAGTTAATTTATAGTTACTTCAGTGCGGACACCTGAGTGACTGAGGAAAAAATAAAAAAACTGTAAATTACTTTAATTACTTTGTTGCGAAATAATCCTTTTGTTAGCTATTACTGAAGCAAATCGTTTTGGTCTAGCAGGTAAAATAGTCCCCTGGTGATTATTTAAAATCTTAACTCCCTTATTGACTGTTGATTCACTCTTTAGAAGGTTATCATAAATTGGGTCAATATTTAAATTACCTGTGTCCCTATTTATGGAAAGGTTAGCAAACATATGTTTTTTAATTTCTATGGCTTCCCTCGCCCATTGAGTGTAACCCTTATCATTTGAAATAGCTAAGGCTTCAACAAATTTTACAAAATGATCTGGTTGAAGCCAAATATGCTCTGCTAAATCTGAAACGAAAGTTTCTGGAAGCTTGCTTAATTGTAGGGTTTTTTCTATTGAGTTTCGGTGTTCAATAAACCTTTCAACAAATTGTTGGTGAGTCCTACCAATATAGAACTTCCCACAAGAACACGGAATTTTATACACCACACTTACTAAATTTCCCCGAGTTAAATCCTTACCAGAACTAAAAAAAACTACCCATTGGCCTCAACGATTGGAAACATGTATCAATACCAAATTTACGTAAAACCCGTAAAAGTTTCTCACCCAAACCAGGTACATATGGTAATGAAATAAAACTTTTTGATACAACTAAATCTAAAGACTGAGAAACCCCAATAACCCTACTATCATGTTTAACCCGTCTATTTTTAATTATTTTGTCAATGAACTTAATTGTATAACTATTACAAAACAAAATATCCCTCAAGTATAACCATTCCGAATCCAGAAATTCCTGGGAACAAATTCTAAAGGCTCTATCCACTAGTGAAATTACAAACCCCCTTTTCACCGACATAGGGTGGCAAGAATTAAAATTTAAATACCTATCAGTGTGCTTTGGTTTTTTATAAATCGAGAATAGTAAATGGAGATCCCTTTTAATTAATAAAATATCCAGAAAATGTAATTTATTATTATCTTCAAACTCAACTGTAAATTTAATATTATTATCAAAACTATTTAAATGCTTAAAAAATAGGTCTTTGCGTATTTGTTGTTATATAGTTTAAGATAATTTTATGGCCTGTTGATTAGCGGTTATTATTTTTATTTATTTCTCTTTTACTCTTCGTATTCGGAGGAAATAAAAAGTTTGAATTGAATTGAATCCATGTTTCCAAACGCACACCACATCATCCATGAACCTACCCCAGAAGCAAGGGGAGATTTTTTTTTTTTTTTTTGGTGGTGGTTTTATTGGTTTTTAGTTTTATCTTGTTTTTTTTTTATCCTGTTCTTCTTGTGTTTCTTTCGTGCTGAAGACGCCTTGTTTGGATACAGGCGAAATATCCGCATTGTTTTGCATTTGTTGTTTTCTTTTCTCTCCACTGGCCACAGTCTCGTTTGTTTTGTTTTTTTTAGATTTTTCTCTTTGTTGGTTTTTGTCATGGCTGGCCAGTTCGGCTTAAGATCTTTCATTCGAGAATATAACAAAATTGGGAACCGGCAAATTATCCTTTGTCGCCTGATTTAACTGTTTCAAAATGTCAAATACATTATCTTCATCCTTTGCAAGTTTCACACATCGACTCTGAATATTCAGCTCCTTATACAGAAGCTATTTAGCACTGATAATAGTACCATGATCAAAAAAACTTATAGTTTTTCCGATAATCAGATCAATTTTCGCACCATCAAGCATAGATATCGTGAGAAAGTTCAGTAACGGATTTAAAACAATCTTCATATTTTGATCGGTCATTGCGCAATCTAATTATCATAGCCAGGGACAGTGGAGTATTCCAATCAAAAATATATGCAGTAGGTCAATAAAATATGTAGGTCAAATAATATAATCCAAATTAAAGGTGAACTATTTTCAAGTCCAAATCTGCTTATGAAATTAATTCAATAACAACCATAGGGAATCATAAGTGTCTTACTGTATTAACAGTTTTACTGTATGAATGAGATTATATCTAAAAAGAGGTGTTTGCAGTATGAACTCTCAATGTAGACTTATATGATTTGATGGTTATGTTATGTTTTTTCTTAGTTATGTTGTTTCTTGGTTATGTTTTTTTATGGTTATCTTGGTTATGTTATGTTATTTTGATGTTTGTTGGTTATGATGTTTGTTATGTTGTTTGTGGTTATGTTATGTTGATGTTGTTTGTTGGTTATGTTGTTTGATGTTTGTTGACGTTTTTTTATGGTTATCTTGCTTATCTTATGTTATGTTGATGTTATGTTATTGTTGGTTATGTTATGTTGATGTTGTTTCATGGTTATGTTGTTTTTTGGTTATGTTATGTTATGTTGATGTTGTTTTTTGGTTATGTTATGTTGATGGTTATGTGTTTTGATGTGATTTTGATGTTATGTTATGTTGTTATGCTATGTTGATGTTATTTTATTGTTGTTTGATGGTTATGTTGTTTCTTGGTTATGTTATGTTTGATGGTTAAGTTGATTATGGTGGTGTTGTTTGTTGGTTATGTTATGTTGATGTTGTTTCATGGTTAAGTTGTTTCTTAGTTATGTTATGCATGTTGGTTATGTTGTTTGATATTTCTTTGTTTTGTTGATGTATGTTGTGTTTGCAGGCGATATTTGAAATAAATGATTTTTCTAGAGAAAAACATGCCTCCTATACATATCCAAAACTATCCCCCAGCTAGCAAGACTCCCCCACAATGCCTTTTCTAGACACAGCCCTAGCTAGCAAAACCCCCCTGCGATGCTTTTCTAGGCAAAATTCCCAGGTTGCTGAAATCCCCCACGATGCCTTTCTAGACATAACCCCCAGCTAGCAAAACTCCCCCACGTTGTTTCTAGACAAAATTTACAGGTGGCTGAAATCCTCTACGATGTTATGAATGAGTTGAAAATAAAATGTCTGGAAGGTGTTTTGGAGATATGGGGCTATGAGGGGGTTGTCATAGAGTAGTAACAGTATGGTACTGTAGGCTGAATTGCTTGCAAAAATCCGAATGAATAACTTTAAAATAAAATTTTTAGCGAGAAATGTCTGAAAAGTGTTTTGGGGTGATGGGGTGATGAGTGGGGCTGTTTTAGAGTAGTTATTGTGTAAATTTGTGGGGTTGAATGCTAAAATTATCTAACATTAGTAAAGAAAAAGAAGGGGGCTTCTCTTTTTTAAAGGGGGGGGGGGGTTGTGTCGTCCGGAGAGCTGGTGCTATTGTGAAGACAGGGTCGTAGCACTATTTCGCTCTGGACCATAAATATACTTTTTTACCGGTTTGGAAATCTACTATTCTCGCACAAGGATGCTCTGACGTTAGAGGGTTGCTGTAGAAACTCAGCGATAATTTCCCTATTATTACTACCTTTTAATTATCTCGACCGAGACCGTTTTTTAGCCTCTTTTATCACCTTGCCGAAGCCCGGATTCTGTCCTAGGAATGAGTAGACATAGAGAAAACTCCCCCACTGCTCGTAAGATGGCCAGATTCTATCCCCCAAAAAGATTAAACTCAGACCAAACTCCCCCACAGCGCACGGGGTAGATTGTAACAAGAATTTCTCGAAATAGAATTTCCCCTCCTTTGCGTGTTTTAATACTTTGTTAAAAATGTACCCTGGGCTAAGAGAAACCGCTCAGGGGGGGGGACTGGACACTTCCTCGGAGGTGATCAGGGAACAGGTCGGTACCTTAGTGGAGGGACACAGGATAACCATAAATGTACGCTTAAAAATTAGCGCTTTGTGTAACGATAAAAAAATAAAACAGTGTTGAGCTGGTGAAGGAGAAAACGGTTCTCCTTCCCTGGAGTCCTCTCCCTTCGTCTTTCCTTAAATTTGGCAGGTTATACTTTATCCTTTTACATCTACAACAACGCCTAAAAACTACATCTATTATCAATGTATCCTCTGAATAAGAATGCTACTAGGTGCGAGTTGAAACATATCTTCATGATAATATAAAATACCCATAAAATTATCTTAATGAAAAAGGGGTATTTCCTTAGGGGTGTTCCCATTTGAGCGCTTTCCCATTTGAGCGCCACGGAATTTTGTTCCATTTGAGCGCCACGGAATTTTGTTCCCATTTGAGCACCACGGAGTACCATTTGAGCGCCAAACCCAAAATTGTGATTTTGCGGTGGATGAAGCGTGGTTTGCTGCCACATTGACCTGTACAAATATTTATTGCCACGAAGACAACGAACAAAACTGAGGATTTTATTGGGTCAATGGTTGTGAAATAACTCTGTACTGAGAGTTAAGAAGCTAAACGTTTGTTAAGCTTGTGAAGAATATAAGTGAAGATTTTACGCACGTTCATAGGGTAAGAACTGATTGCCGCTGAAGAAGGCTTGCTCGTCAAGTCGAAATATTCGGCTCTTTTTTTAGAGTTATTTCACAACGATCGTTTAGAAATGGAACGAAATCACCCAAAAATCGTGCCAAAAACGGATAATTCAAATTAATATATTGGTAAAAATACAAACAAAAACTGCTAATATCACACATCCGGCGAAATGTTATGTGCGACACCCAAGAGAAGCTCGTCTGCTGTTCGAGTTCCAGCCCTGTACTCCGTCGACAGCTTTTCGAGTCGTTCGTTCAGCCTTGCATACTTCTTGTTCGTCCGATGGATGACATGACCCGAAGGTGCCGTCCATATACCATTCCGGGCTTCGTTCAAGCAGACTTAACGACTCGTCGGTTGCAAAGCAAATCGCAGCGTTATTTTGAAGCTGAAAGAGGAGGAATCTCTGGTTTGCAGACGTCTCACTGAAAGCCTGGGGCAAGGGCGTCGGTACGGATATAGTATCAGCGGGCAGTGGTGGTATCAGCTTGTTTCGTGATCTGTACATGGACGACTTCACGTGCTTATAGGGTAACTGAGGCAAAGCACTCAGCCCACTGGCAGCAGCACTTGCGACCTGGCCGTCGTAGATAGCGGGAATCGGACGAGTAGTACGGGCTGACTCGCTTCGAAGGTCTGACCGGAATTTGTACTGCTGGGTCTGCAGAGGATCAGCGCTGTGGTCGTGCGTACCAACTGAAACTGGTGAGCCGTCGCTGGAATCAGTGTGTAACCGCCCGAGACATCCCTTCTTCATGCATCTCCAGCTCTTCTTTCTTCCTCCAGAAATCGGCTTATCGAATCTGTAGACGAAACCGTCGTGTTCTAGCAGTTGTTTATTCTTGGAGCTCTTCATTGTCAAACTGACTTATTAATACTAACCAGAAATATTGTTCCTGGCATCATTAAATACTTGTTATAAGAGGGTAAAAAAATATGCTCCCACACTAAATCCTATTGCATTTTGTGGGTAAACGGTTGTGCAATCGCTTACGCAATTAGGTCACCTGACCTAATTATCTGGCGCTCAAATGGGACACAAATGGGACAGAGTATCCCATTTGAGCGCTTTCCCATTTGAGCGCCATGGCGCGCAAATGGGAATTTCCTATTTGCGCGCCGTATTTTAATTAGTTCAGTTGTGTCCCATTTGAGCGCCAGATAATTAGGTCAGGTGACCTAATTGCGTAAGCGATTGCACAACCGTTTACCCACAAAATGCAATAGGATTTAGTGTGGGAGCATATTTTTTTACCCTCTTATAACAAGTATTTAATGATGCCAGGAACAATATTTCTGGTTAGTATTAATAAGTCAGTTTGACAATGAAGAGCTCCAAGAATAAACAACTGCTAGAACACGACGGTTTCGTCTACAGATTCGATAAGCCGATTTCTGGAGGAAGAAAGAAGAGCTGGAGATGCATGAAGAAGGGATGTCTCGGGCGGTTACACACTGATTCCAGCGACGGCTCACCAGTTTCAGTTGGTACGCACGACCACAGCGCTGATCCTCTGCAGACCCAGCAGTACAAATTCCGGTCAGACCTTCGAAGCGAGTCAGCCCGTACTACTCGTCCGATTCCCGCTATCTACGACGGCCAGGTCGCAAGTGCTGCTGCCAGTGGGCTGAGTGCTTTGCCTCAGTTACCCTATAAGCACGTGAAGTCGTCCATGTACAGATCACGAAACAAGCTGATACCACCACTGCCCGCTGATACTATATCCGTACCGACGCCCTTGCCCCAGGCTTTCAGTGAGACGTCTGCAAACCAGAGATTCCTCCTCTTTCAGCTTCAAAATAACGCTGCGATTTGCTTTGCAACCGACGAGTCGTTAAGTCTGCTTGAACGACGCCCGGATTGGTATATGGACGGCACCTTCGGGTCATGTCATCCATCGGACGAACAAGACGTATGCAAGGCTGAACGAACGACTCGAAAAGCTGTCGACGGAGTACAGGGCTGGAACTCGAACAGCAGACGAGCTTCTCTTGGGTGTCGCACATAACATTTTGCCGGATGTGTGATATTAGCAGTTTTTGTTTGTATTTTTACCAATATATTAATTTGAATTATCCGTTTTTGGCACGATTTTTGGGTGATTTCGTTCCATTTCTAAACGATCGTTGTGAAATAACTCTAAAAAAAGAGCCGAATATTTCGACTTGACGAGCAAGCCTTCTTCAGCGGCAATCAGTTCTTACCCTATGAACGTGCGTAAAATCTTCACTTATATTCTTCACAAGCTTAACAAACGTTTAGCTTCTTAACTCTCAGTACAGAGTTATTTCACAACCATTGACCCAATAAAATCCTCAGTTTTGTTCGTTGTCTTCGTGGCAATAAATATTTGTACAGGTCAATGTGGCAGCAAACCACGCTTCATCCACCGCAAAATCACAATTTTGGGTTTGGCGCTCAAATGGTACTCCGTGGTGCTCAAATGGGAACAAAATTCCGTGGCGCTCAAATGGAACAAAATTCCGTGGCGCTCAAATGGGAAAGCGCTCAAATGGGAACACCCCTAAGGAGATACCCCTTTTTCACTAAGATAAATATATGGATATTTCACATTATCCTAAAAATAGGTTCCAGCTCGCACCTACTAGCACTCATCTTCAGAGGATGCATTAACAATCGATGTAGTTTTTAGGCGTTATTGCAGCTTTAAAATGATAAATAATAGCATGCCAAATTTAAGGAAAGACGAAAGGAAAGGACTCCAGGGAAGGAGAACCGTTTTCTCCTTCACCAGCTCAACACTGTTTTATTTTTTTATCGTTACACAAAGCGCTAATTTTTAAGCGTACATTTATGGTTATCCTGTGTCCCTCCACTAAGGTACCGACCAGTTCCCTGATCACCTCCGAGGAAGTATCCAGTACCCCCCCCCCCTGAGCGGTTTCTCTTAGCCCAGGGTACATTTTTACCAAAGTATTAAAACACGCAAAGGAGGGGAAATTCTATTTCGAGAAATTCTTGTTACCATCCACCCCGTGCGCTGTGGTGGAGTTTGGTCTGAGTTTACTCTTTTGGGGGATAGAATCCGGCCATCTTACGAGCAGTGGGGGAGTTTTCTCTATGTCTACTCATTCCTAGGACAGAATCCGGGCTTCGGCAAGGTGATAAAAGAGGCTAAAAAACGGTCTCGGTCGAGATAATTAAAAGGTAGTAATAATAGGGAAATTATCGCTGAGTTTCTACAGCAACCCTCTAACGTCAGAGCATCCTTGTGCGAGAATAGTAGATTTCCAAACCGGTAAAAAAGTATATTTATGGTCCAGAGCGAAATAGTGCTACGACACTGTCTTCACAATAGCACCAGCTCTCCGGAAGACACAACCCCCCCCCCCCCTTTAAAAAAGAGAAGCCCCCTTCTTTTTCTTTACTAATGTTAGATAATTTTAGCATTCAACCCCACAATTTTACACTATAACTACTCTAAAACAGCCCCACTCATCACCCCAACTCCCCAAAACACTTTTCAGACATTTCTCGCTAAAAATTTTATTTTCAAGTTATTCATTCGGATTTTTGCAAGCAATTCAGCCTACAGTACCATACTGTTACTACTCTATGACAACCCCCTCATAGCCCCATATCTCCAAAACACCTTCCAGACATTTTATTTTCAACTCATTCATTCGGGTTTTCGCAAGCAATTCAGCCGATAGTACAGCATTATAACAACTCCAAGACACTCCTCTGTCATCACCCCATCTTGCCCAAAACACTTTTCAGACATTTTTTGTTAAAAATTGTATTTCAAGTTATTTTTTTGGGTCTTCGCAAGCAATTCACAAAACAGAGTATATAAAACACTTCTCAAGCATTCTTTGTTTTGATAATGATTTTACAGCTTGACAGCGATATCTACACTTTGTCATTGATTTCTATGACTTGATCCGGAGTTCTAGGGTTGACCCCATTATCTAGATAAGTACCATATGATTTTCCCTGGAATACACCGCCTTTCTGGTATTTCATAGCGATTCATAGCGATATTTCATAGCGATAAGACACACTCGTTTCTCACTTGTTGCTTTGTAAGAACGTTAGAGAATATGATTTTTGTTTCCTCGAACACCAAAAATTCTTGGGTTTAATGTTTCTTGACAATAGGCAATAATCACGTCCTGCTACCACTGTGACACAAGTGATCATCAGTGTAAGAGTCTTCTAACATTTGAAACAAACAAACACCCACAGACACTTTCTTAGAAGTACCATTATTTCATTATGGTGACAACTTATCTGTTAGAAGTAACAAACATTCTGTCAAACATACGAATCTTTTCTTAGAAGGAATAATTCTTTTGCTATGATAACACGTTTTCTGTCAGAAGTAGCAAGTTTTCCTTACCACTAACAAATTGTCTCTTCGATGTAACAGCATTCTTCCTTAATACTAAAATACTTTTACTTAACAATCCCAAATTAATCTTATAATTAATATTTTTCATCAGTGATAACACGTTTTCTGTTCGAACTAGCAAGTTTTCTGTCAAATATACCAAATTTTTCTTAGAAGTAACATTTTTTTTATCATGATAACAACTTTTCTGACAGAAGTAGCAAGTTTTCCACAGATTTTCTCTTCGAAGTATCAACTATTTTTCCTTAATACTAACAAACTTTTACTTAAACACACAAATTTCTCTTAGAAGTAACACTTTTCATCAGTGATAACACGTTTTCTGTATGAACTAGGAATTTTTCTGTCAAAGATACCAAATTTTTTTCTTGGAAGTAACAATTTTTTGTTATGATGACATCTTATTCGCTAGAAGTAACAAACTATCTGTCAAACATACACAATTTTTGTTAGAAGTAACAATTTTTCGTTATGATAACAAGTTTTCTGGCAGAAGTATCAGGTTTTCCATAACACTAACAAATTTTCCCTTCGAAGTATCAACTTTTTACCTTAAGACTTACACACTTTTATTTAACACACTCATTTTTTTCTTAGAAATAATATTTTTCCAACTTATCCGTCGAAGATAACAAATTCTGTCTTAAAAGTAACTGTTTTTCGTCACTGATAACACTATTTCTGCTAGAACTAGCAAGTTGTAAAGTAAAGATAACAAATTTTTCTTAGAAGTAACAATTTTTTCATTTGTGATAATATCTTTTCTGTCAGAAGTAGCAAGTTTTCCTTAACACTTAACCTTAAAACTTTTAATTAACACGCTTAAATTTTCTCATAGAAGTAACAAATTTCTTATAATAGCGCCAAGTTTTCCAAAGGTAGCAACTTTTTCATAGAAGTAACAATTTTTCATCAGTGATAACACGTTATCTGTTAGAAGTAACAAGTTTTCTGGCATACATACCATATTTTTCTCAGAAGTAAAAATTTTTTTTTGCTTATGATAGCAGGTTTTCTGTCGAAGTAGAAAGTTTTTCTTAACAATAACAAATTTCTCTTCGAAGTATCAACTTTTTCCATTAATACTAACAAACGTTTACGTAACATGCTCGAATTTCTCATAGAAGTATCAAATTTCTTCTAATAGCGCCAAGTTTTTCGTCAAAGGTAGCAAATTTCTCATATAAGTAACAATTTTTCATCAGTGATAACAAGTTATCTGTTAGATGTAACAAGTTTTCTGTCAAAGATACCAAATTTTTTTAGAAGCAAAAGGCTTCTCTTAGAAGTAACATCAAAATAACATCAAACCGAATAAAGATCAACATAACATAACCAACAAACAACATCAACATAACATAACATAACCAAAAAACAACATAACCATGAAACAACATCAACATAACATAACCAACAATAACATAACATCAACATAACATAAGATAACCAAGATAACCATAAAAAAACGTCAACAAACATGAAACAACATAACCAAGATACAACATCAACATAACATAACCATCAAACAACATAACGAACCCTCATAACCAACAAACATCAAAATAACATAACATAACCAAGATAACCATAAAAAAACATAACCAAGAAACAACATAACTAAGAAACAACATAACATAACCATTAAATCACATAAGTCTACATTGAGAGTTCATACTGCAAACACCTCTTTTTGGATATAATCTCATTCATACAGTAAAACTGTTAATACAGTAAGACATTTGTGATTCCCACTGGTTTTTATTGAATTAATTTCATAATCAGATTTGGACTTGAAAATAGTTCACCTTTAATTTGGATTATATTATTTGACCTACATATTTTATTGACCTACTACATATATTTTTTGATTGGAATACTCGACTGTCCCTGGCTATGATAATTAGATTGCGCAATGACCGATCAAAATAGGAAGATTGTTTTAACTCCGTTACTGAACTTTCTCACGATATCTATGCTTGATGGTGCGAAAATTGATCTGATTATCGGAAAAACTATAAGTTTTTTTGATCATGGTACTATTATCAGTGCTAAAGAGCTTCTGTATAAGGAGCTTTATATTCAGAGTCGATACTTATCTAGATGATGGGGTCAACCTTAGAACTCCAGACCAAGTCATAGAAATCAATGACAAAGTTTAGATATAGCTGTCAAGCTGTAAAGTCATTATTAAAACAAAGACAGCTCGAGAAGTGTTTTAAATACTATGTGGTATGAATTGCTTGCGAAGATCCGAATGAATGACTTGACATAAAATTTTTAACAAGAAATATCTGAAAAGTGTTTTGGGGGAGATGGGGTGATGACGGAGGGGTGTCTTAGAGTAGTTTTGGTGCTGTACTCTGGGTTGAATTGCTTGCGAAAACCCGAATGAATGAGTTGAAACTAAAATGTCTGAAAAGCATTTTGGGGAGATGGGACGATGAGAGGGGTGTCATAGAGTAGTTACTGTGTGGTACTGTAGGCTGAATTGCTTGCGAACACCCATATGAATGACTTGAAATATAATTTTTTAACAACAAATGTCTGAAAATGATTTGGGGGGGGGGGGGGAGTGGTGATGGCAGAGGGGTCTCTTAGAGTAGTTATAGTGCTGTACTTCGGGCTGAATCACTTGCGAAAACCCGAATGAATGACTTGAAAATAAAATTTTTAGCGAGAAATATCTGAAAAGTGTTTTGGTGAGATGGGGTGATGAGAGGGGATGTCTTTGAGTAGTTATAGTGTCAAATTGTGAGTTGAAATTCTTAAAGTATCTAACACTAGTAAAGAAAAAAAGGGGGGCTTCTCTGTTTTCAAACAGGGGGTTGTCGTATGTAGAGCTGGTGCTAGTGTGAAAACATTGTCGTTGCGCTATTCCGCTCTGGACCATAAGCATACTTTTTTACCGGTTTGGACATCTACACTTCTCGCAAGGGATGTTCTGACGTTAGAGATGCTCTGACATTTATCCCCAGAAAGGAGTTAACTCAGACCAAACTCCCCCACAGCGCACGGGGTGGATGGTAACAAAAATTCCTCGAAATAGAATTTCCCCTCCTTTGTGTGTTTTGATGTTTTGATAAAAATATACCCTGGGCGAAGAGAAACCACTCGGGGGGGGGGAGCTTGACACTTCCTTGGAGGCGACCAGGGAACTGGTTGGTACCTTAGTGAGGGATGCAAGATAACAGTAAATATACGCTTGAAAATTAGCGCTCTGCGTAACGATAAAAAAATAAAACAGTATTGAGCTGGTGACGGAGAAAACGGTTCCCCTCCCCTGGAGTCCTCTCCCTTCGTCTTTTCTTAAATTTGGTATGTTATTCCTTATCATTTTAAAACTAAAATAACGCCTAAACACTACATCGATTGTTAGTGCATCCTCTGAAGATGAATGCTTGTAGGTGAGAGCTAAAACTTATTGTTAGGATAATGTGAAATATCTGTATATTTATCTTAATTAAAAAGGGGTATTTCCTCAAATGCTATTAATATGTCCTAAATTCCAGGTATTATCACTCCTCCATCCCCTACCTTCAGGGGTTGCAGACTAGAAGCCCCAGTTTTGTATTATAAATGGTTCTTTTTTGCGTATATGATAATATGACATTTTCATCTTTTATTTTTTACCGTGTTTTTTACCTGTCTTTTTATGTTTTATTGCTTGTTAATTTGTTTTCATTGACATTATCTGTGTTTTTTTAAGATTTAGTCTTTAGCACTAGTAAGACATGCATTTCCCCTTTATTAATATCCCCTTTATAATAAATCGTGGGTGATTTCAGCCATCTTGGTATTTTGCCTAGAAAAGCATTACAGGGGGGTTTTGCTTGCTGGTGGTGTGTCTACAAAAGGCATTGCGGGAGAGTCTTGCTAGCTGGGGGATATGTTTGGACATGTATAGGAGGCATGTTTTTGTCTCGAAAAATAATTTATTTTAAATATGTCCTGCAAAAATAACAAACATCAACAAAACAAAGAAACATCAAACAAAATAATCAACATACATAACATAACGAAGAAACAATATAACCATGAAACAACATCAACATAACATAACCAGCTGGGGAGTTTTGCTAGCTGGGGATGTGTCTGGAAAAATATCATAGGGGATTTCAGCCACCTGTGACTTTAGTCTAGTAACAACGTGGGGAGTTTTGCTAGCTGGGGGCATGTCTGGAAAAATATCGTAGAGGATTTCAGCCACCTGTAAATTTTGTCTAGAAACAACGTGGGGGAGTTTTGCTAGCTGGGGGTTATGTCTAGAAAGGCATCGTGGGGGATTTCAGACACCTAGGAATTTTGCCTAGAAAAGCATCGCAGGGGGGTTTTGCTAGCTAGGGCTGTGTCTAGAAAAGGCATTGTGGGGGAGTCTTGCTAGCTGGGGGATATGTTTGGACATTTATAGGAGGCATGTTTTTGTCTAGAAACATCATTTATTTTAAATATGTACTGGAAACATAACAAACATAAAAAAACAAAAAAAAACATCGAAAAAATATCCAACAAACATAACATAACCAAGAAACAACATAACCATGAAACAACATCAACATAACATAACAACATACCATAACATAAACATAACCATCAAACATAACATAACCAAGAAACAACATAACCATCAAACAACACAACATAACAACAATAACATAACATCAACATAACATAACAACGTAACATCAACATAACATCAAACAACATAACCATCAACATAACATAACAAACAAACAACATCAATATAACATAAAATAACCAAGAAACAACATAACTATGAAACAACATAAACATAACATAACCAACAGTAACATAACATCAACATAACACAGCATAGCCAAGATAACCAAAAAAACATCAACAAACATCAAACAACATAACCAAAAAACAACATAACCAAGAAACAACATCAACATAACATAACCATCAAACAACATAACCAACACTCATAACCAACAACCAACAAACATCAACATAACATAACATAACCAAGATAACCATAAAAAAACATCAAACAACATAACCAAAAAACAACATAACTAAGAAACAACATAACATAACCATCAAATCACATAACCAACATAACCATCAAAAAACATTGACATAATATAACCATCAAACAACATAACCGTCATAACATCAAATCACATCAACATAACATAACAAACATATCCAACAAACATTTGTTAATTTCCCTGTGTTATTTTCCCTATCTGTGACTTTGAAAACTCTGAGGGGTCACTACTGACGTCGAATATTCATAGACTTAAAAGATCATTACAGATTCATAATCTCCTCAGAAAGTACTTAAGGTTCCAGGCAGTGACATCAAAATAAAAACATTTTTTTCCTCTTGAAACCCTCTTAGGATCATTCATGCCGGAAACAAAAACGATTTTTTAATATTTTTCTTTTTTTGTTTCAACCGTATAAAGTCAAGAACGCAGTATTAAATTATGTCAGCGTTTCTAAATTCAAACGTGAAAATAAGCAAAAACTATTAGTTTGACAATGCTTTCCTCTGTAAATATTAAAACATTCACAGTATGTTGGATTCCAAAAATAACTACAACTACACACTCATAGGAAATATTACCCTCTTTCCAGGGTAATATGGTTTTAGCTTATTTTGTTAGTTTTTAACCCATGTTTTTGTTGTTCTTTTTAATTTGAACCCGCTTCCATTTTTAATTGGAATAATTAATTTTTATTAATAATATTAATTAATTAATAATCACTAATTAATTATTTAATTATTAATTAATTAATAAGTTGAATAAAATAGTCAATTTTAAATAATTTGCCACTAAATAATTGGAATAATAAATAAAAATAATTATGTTTTTTTAATTGGAACCCACTTCTATTTTAATTGGAATAATTAATTTTAATTAATAATATTATTTAATTAATAATTATTTATTTATTATTATAATTATTAATTAATTATTTAATTATTAATTAATCAAAATTATCAATTAATTAATAATTTTAACAAAACAATCAATTTTAATTAATTTTTAAATAATTAATGGGAACAATAAATAAAAATAATTTGTTTTTTTAATTGGAACCCATTACTACCAAAAACTCTATAACTGCACCCGGCGGTATTTTTCGTTAAAAATTGATTTATCCATTAAACATAGTCCTTTAAGTTATAAATGGCGGTGTAAGTTTGTACTTCAGCAATTAAAACAATCAGATTTCATTTTCACTGTCTTTGACCTATCAGCTATTACTGATTCGCATGAACCTTTCTGAATTCAAAAACTTGGGTATATTCCCTCCTAATTAAAAACACTGGATTCTAAAAAAAAAAAACTTCAAACACCTGCCTTTTAAACAGTCAAATTTGTCTTATTGATGTTTTCATTTTTGTTATTTTCAGGCTACGAATACACTGTTGTCGGGTCAAATTGAAACTTCAGGAGATCAGGTGGCAACAAGAATTCTTCCGATATCAAGAACCAACTGTATGAGATACGTAAATAACAATCAAAAATTAAAAATCTGATGCATTAAAGATAGATTTTAACATAATTCTTGACGAATTTAATTTGTAGGGAGTCCTAAAGGATCCATGAGAAAAAAGGCATAAAACTGCTTGGGTTTTTGATATCAGAGGCAACGCTATAGTGTTGACTATAGCAAAGGTAATACGGCTCCAATGTTTTACTTTTTTTTTCCCCAGAGGCACTTTATTTGGAAGAGATCGTCGTAAAAACTTCAAAAGGGGTTCATTAGATTGGAAATCGAGAGCTCTAGTGCCATTTCTAAGGGTCAAAAGTTATTGAAAGGCAACGAAAACCCCTTCCACGCCCACCATTTCCCCAGACATATTCAATCAAAATTTCGAGACAGCCTTTTTAATCTACGTAGTTGATTACCAGATAGAAATAATGTTTTTGAGGAGGACACTCCCCCAAAGCCCTCAGGGCAAGGGTTGTAAGTTATACCCTGGGGGCATATAAGCTTTTTATAGAAAGCTTTGTCATAGAAACTTCAAAAAGGGCTCATTCGATTGGAAATTCAAAGGGCTAGTGCCATTTTTAAAGATCGAAAGTGATTCACGCCCACCTTTTCCCCAAACACATCCAATCAAAATTTTGAGATATCCATTTTGTTCAACATGGTTGAAAATTCTGGAGATTAAGGATGACACCCCCCCCCCCCACAGTCCTCAGGGCAAGGGTTATTAGTTATGTTCTGGGGGCATATATGGTTCTTATGGAAGTAATGCTCGTATAAACTTCAGAGAGTGCTTATCTTATTGGAAATTTAAAGTTCTAGTTCACTTTTTAAGTGTCAAAAGATATTGGAGGGTAACCAGCCCCCCCCCCCCCCAAGCCCTTTTTTCCCAAATATATCCGATAAAAATTTTGAGATAGCTATTCTGTAAAAAATAGTTCAAAGATCATATCACAAAAACTCCAGTGTCGACACAGCCCCCCAGGGCCTGGGGGCAGGCGTTGTAAATTATGCCCTGGGGGCATATATGGTTCTTATGGAGGGGATGCTCGTATAAACTTCAAAAAGGGCTCATTTGATTGGAAATTGAAAGTTCTAGCTCAGTTTTTAAGAGTGAAAAGAGATTGGAGGGCACCTAGCCCCCCCTCCACGCCCTTTTTTATCAAACCCATATGATAAGAACTTCGAGATAGCCATTTTTTTTTAAAATAGTTCAAAGAGCATAAAACGAAAACTCTGGGGTCGACACAGACCCCCAGCGCCCGAAGGCAGGCGTCGTAAGGTATGCCCTGGGGAAATATATGGTTCTTATAGAAGGGATGCTCGTAAAAACTTCAGAGAGGGCTAATTTGATTTTAAATAGAAAGTTCTAGTTCAGTTTTTGAGAGTCAAAAGAGATTGGAGGGCAAATAGCCCTCCCCCACGCCCCTTTTTTCCCGAATGCATCCGATAAAAATTTTTAGATAGCCAATAAGTTCAAAATTGTTCAAAAGTCAGATAACAAAACGCAAGTGTTGACACAACTCCTCAGGGCCCGGGGGCAGGCGTTATATGTTATGCTCCGGGGTATATATGGTTCTTATGAAAGTAATACTCGTATAAACTTCAGAGAGGGCTCATATGATTGGAAATTGAAAGTTCGAGTTCACTTTTTAACAGTCAAAAGAGATCCAAGGGCAATTATCCCCCCCTCCCCACGCCTTCTTTTCCCGAACCCATCTGATGAAAATTTTGATATAGATAGTTTGATTAAAAAAAATAGTTCAAAGGTCAGATAAGAAAAGTCTGGTGTCAATACAACCCCCCAGGGCCCAGGAGAGGGTGTTCTAAGTTATGCCCTAAGGGCATGTATGGTTCTTATGTACGGGATGCTCGTATAAACTTCATAGAGGGCTCATTTGATTGGAAATTGAAAGTTCTAGTTCACTTTTTAAGAGTCCAGCGATTTAAGGGCAACTAGCCCCCCCCCCGTGCCCTTTTTTCCCAAACACATCCCCTACAAATTTTGAGATATCTAGTTTCTTCAAAACTGTAAAAAAAATAGATAACAAAACTCCGGTGTCAACACAACCCCCAGGGCCCAGGGGGTAGGCGTTGTAAGTGTTTTCCTGGGGGCGTGTATGGTTCTTATGAAAGGGATGCTCGTAAATAAAAATAATTCAAAGGTCAGACAATTAAAACTCCTGTATTGACGCAACCCCCCAAAGCCCGGAGGCAGGCGTTGTAAGTAATGCTCTGGGGGCATATATCGTTTTTATGGAAGGGATACTTGTATAAACTTCGGAGACGTTTCATTTGATTGGAAATTGGAAGTTCTTGTTCATTTTTTAAGAGTCAAAAGAGATTTGAGGGTAACTAGCCTCCCCCCTCCAAAGCGCCAATAACGCAGTTGGTTTTAGACTTTTACAGTGAGAGAAGTAAGGTAGGCGATACCCAAACTCTTGTTTGTAGTGATTTTTGTTCGTTTCAAGCTTGATTTGCATATTCAATTTAAGTTCCACTTGGTTTAAGATTTATTTATTCATTTAAAATAATATCTATTGTATGTTTGTTTGCATTGATTGTTTATTTAATTTCTGCTCGTTTTAAGTTTCATTTATACTTCATTAGAAGTTTTTTTGTTTGTTTTAAGCTTGACTTTCACATTCAATCTAATTATTACTCGCTAAAAATCTATTTGTTCATTCATATTATTACTTGTTGTATGTTTTTTCCTATGATTGTTTATTTGATTTCTGTTCGTTTTGGGTTTCATTTATTCTTTAATAGTATTTTCTGGTCGTTTTGAGTTTGAATTTTAACAGGTATTTGTATCTGCTGTGCTTAAATTTAGAATGGCCTTTACTTTTCTTTGAAAAACTTATTTTTCCGAAGGTTTTTTTTAATTAATCTTAGAAACAAGCCCAGAGACTCTACCCTTCACGACTGCACATTAAAAATATTTGCATGGCTCTGAGTTTGAAACGTTTATAATGATAACCATTTGTCAAATCAAACAGTTCGTGGTAATCAAACAGATTATGGTAACGAACTGTAAGGAAGAAGCGACCCGGCTCATTTGTAACCAAAACTATAAAAAACGGAATTTCAATATCAATAGATATATCAAAAGAATCATCTTTTTACGCTGATTTCAAATATGTAAATCAATCAAATATTTTAGGTTTAGTCTTACCCATCAACGGCTACGAGCCTCAGAAAATTTTCCTGATTTTAAAAATAAGTGGGAAACACCCCTTAAAAGAAAAGTGATCTTAATGAAAATCACACCATCAGATTCAGCGTATCAGAGAACCCAATCGTTTAAGTTTCAAGCTCCTATTAGCAAAAATGTGGAGTTTTGTATTTTTTCGCCAGAAGAAACATCACGGATGCGTGTTTATTTATTTTTTCCAGGGTGATCGTACCGACCCAGTTATCCTAGATTATCGGTAGATGGATCATTCAAAAGGAAATTCAAAGTTCTACTTCCCTTTTTAAGTGAGTGAAAAATTGAAGGGCAACTAGGCACCCTCCACCGCCCCTTTTCACAAAATCATCCGATCAAAATTTTGAGACATCCATTTTGTTCATCATAGGTGAAAGGCCCAATATCTATGCCTTTGGGTATAACAGGATCCCCCCCTCCCTGAGCCCCAGGGGAAAGGACTTTAAGTTATAAAATTTGCCCATTGTTTAGGCATAGCATTTGTTATTGGATGTATGCATACATTTTTGGATGGGGGGAGGGGACAAATTTTCGGCTGGGGTTTTTCCACAGAGGAATTTCCCATAGGGAGTGAGGTTTCTAGGGAGTTAACTTGTCAGGGTAAATTTATACACTGGGGGAAATTTGCCAGAATTGTTATACAAATTATTTTTATATGTCTTGCTTTCTCTTTTCTGTCTCAATTTTGCGCGCGGAGTGGTTAAGAGTAATTATCCGGGGTAAATTTTCACTAGGATTGAATTGTCTAGAGAATATCTCCATGAGGAGGGTTTTTTTCCGTGGAGGTGGGGCCAGATTTTCTAGCACTGTTTTAAAAACAATCAAAAATTAAATTAAAAAACAGATTTTATTGCACCTGAAAGTAAGGAGCAACATTAAAACTTAAAACGAACAGATATTATTACGTATATAAAGGGGTTTTCCCCCTCCTCAACACCTCGCTCTTTCTGCTAAAGTTTGAATTGTGTCCCAATCCCTTAAGAA
Organism: Artemia sp. Qi Xiang Cuo; assembly: GCF_049724085.1. Taxonomy (NCBI): domain Eukaryota; kingdom Metazoa; phylum Arthropoda; class Branchiopoda; order Anostraca; family Artemiidae; genus Artemia; species Artemia sp. Qi Xiang Cuo. The sequence continues at coordinate 13,936,435 of NC_142811.1, forward strand.
ATCCTGAAACACAAGGGCCGTTTAATTAGAACAATAAGACGCATTCTTAAAAGCCCTAAGAAACTTTAGCGTAATGCTCGTTGCGGCGACTTGTCCGTCAGTTTCCCATAACGCAGTAACTTGTTCGTCAGTTTTTCCGGATTCGGTAATTTGTTTCTCGGTTTCCCCAAACACGGTAGCCGTAGGTCGTGATCTCATTAAATGTCCAATAATTTATAAAGTGGGAAAGCCTTTTGGCGTACTCCCGAAGCAACGGCAAGCCAATCCTCATTGCTTCTAGCAGGGACCGTTGGCACCGTCATGTATGTCTTCCACCCTTTCACAGTTGCCCTACTGAAGAGGATCCTCCCATGATGGTATCTGGAATTACCATATAATTTCACCCATTGCTGAGGGAAGGTTTACAGTTGATGGGACGAGTCCAAACGCTGGTGGGCCCAGCTCAGTTGCATCTGAAGGACCTTCTTCCTCCTCCACCTGTATTTATGGCCCCCGTGAGGATGCCCCAGTTTCAATTTATGGACTCCAAGGAACTAGGTTCCTTTTGGTCCGCGCTTCTGATCAATGAAGGTACCCTACATATCTGTAGGGCGTTCCCCTATCCGTCACCTGGAGACGCGCCGAGTGGCCTGGGGGAGGCCCCTTCTGAGAATATGACTCGTAGGTCTTTCCACTTTTTTTTAGTTCTCTGCTAATGAATCCAGCCCCAAATCCATAAATTACAGTCTTGTTGTGAAAGTTAATGCAAAAAAGTATATAATTATCTATATTATACAAACCATATTTTGAATTCTGGTCGAAAAACGAAAGTCTTACGAGAACAACCTCTTTCCGCTTTCCAAAAACAAGAAAATTATCTCAAATCTTGTTTTTTATATATAGTCATCGGTATTCATGTTAAACTTAAATTTTCCAGATAAGACTTTATCTGACAGTTTGAAACCCATTATTATTTCCTCTCGGTTTGTTCATTTCCTTGATACAATCTTTCAGATAAATAGGCTTCCTTTTAACAAGACTGAATTTGTTCTCTTCATTTTCCTCTTTTTAAATCGATGACTATAGATAAATGTAAATATAATATAAATATAGATAAATAAAACGCTTCATACAATCAAGCCGTCAAAAACAAAAACAAATAATCTTTTCCACTGTCAAATTGGCTGTAATAATTAGAAATGCGACATACGCCATTCTTGTAACTTTTCAGGAGAGCCAAAAAACAGAAAAAAGTTTGGCGGCGTTGGTCGCTCTGAAGGATGAGACTATTAGAGATAAATGGAACATATTTTAAACGAACTTTTTATGTTCTTTTCAGCAGTATAAATTAAATTTCAGCATTATAATAAAAGCAGTACAAATTCAAATTATTGAAGTTTTGGTGTATATCTCCTTTTTCCTTGACAAAAGAGACGACAAATGCCACTATAACTTTATAAGATACTCCTCTTTTGTCAAGACTTGTTTTTGTCTCTTTTTATCCTCGTAACGGTACAAGATGAAACAATTCTGACTGCAACATTCAATTCCTCGTGCTGAGTTTGCTCACGACTCATACATAGCTCATTTTTGACCAAAATGGCATATGTCGCTCTTTTAGTTATCAGAGCCGAAATTAGGTTCTTGAAACAGAAATTATCAATTGAACAAAAAACTTTATAAAATTATAGTTGAATTCTAAAATGATGGGCTTGAAACTTAATACATAGTTTGTTTCTTTTCTCGTTTATTCGTATTAATTCTTTTGTGTATTCTGCTGTCGTTGTTTTCGTTTATCTCGTGACAGTTCTTATTTTCTGTATATGTGAAATTATGGGTTTCTGGTATATCAATAATCTTACTAAACTGAACTGTCGAGTTGTAATCTGGGGAATGACAATATTTATAAACCCAACCAGCTATCTGGCAAAATCCTAAGAAAATTTTGTCTAACGAAGTTGTCGAATACACATTTTCGACTTTAAACACCAGATCCCAAACGTCGATGATCGATTTAAACACCATATACCAAATTTTCATGATCTTCGTCCCCAATGGAATTTTATATTAAGAATACAGGTTATGAGTCTACAATCTGGTTTGTTAGCGGAAAAGGCGTCATAAATTGGGTCACCAGAAAAATAGGAAACCTGAAACATGTGAAACGCGCATAGAATGTATCAGCCAAATTAAAATAAATTACCCTTTTCACTCTCGAAGTATTATTTTTATCACATTGCTCTTTTGTAGGGTTGTTGAAACCTGAACTTGGGCCTAAGAAAAATTCTCCTATACCCCCTCCTATTCCACTGTGTTTTCTGAACAATTAAACAAGTAAAGTAAATTTTACTTTTGAAAACATACAACTAGCTCACGTCCCACTTGGCTCTTGGCCCAGGGTGAGAGGGAGGGGGTAAAAGCGCCAAAATCTGTAGGATAATATTTCCCAGTCCTGTCTACCTCCCCCCTTGGATAGCGATGCTCTTACCTTTCACAGGAGTATATATATTTAGGTATAAACAATCTTCTGACTGCTCAAGAAGAGATAACTCAAGTCTTCGAAGCATTTGCAGTCTCGGTTTCGGTAGCATATTCAACATTTCACTTTCATTTTTAACCTTGGGAAATGCCTGAGGGCAAACTGGCTCCACCTTTGTCACCATCTTTATGCCAGACCAAGGTGTAATAGTTCTCGTTGGTGAAAATCTATTAGTCCCAGTTGGTGGTGATGCATACGGTATTCCAAGGAACATTTCGATAGACTGCAATGTCCCAGGCATGTTCACAACTAGTCCTTGCACCATTCCATATTTTGTCACAACAATCCTTGATGACTTAGGAGTACACTGAATCAAATTTGGGATTAGAAAGGTTAGAATCCATGTTAGTATTGGGATCATTTCGATGTCACATGTTTCTTTGATTCTTGGCAGTATTATTTTTCACACGCCCTGCGCCAAATAGGATTCCATGACAATATATACTGCAAGAAAAATGATTATTAAGTCATGCAATAAAATAATCGAAGCTACTTTGTGAGATATCTGTGAAGCTCAGGCAATATCATTGCTAGGCAATCAGAATAAGTAGTAACATACGTACATGCTTTTTTTTTTAATGCATTATAAAGAAAACCATAGAGATAGTAAATTAGGTTGAGCCGACACTCGCTTTTTGTTATCTGGCTTCCTTTGACCAATGTGTTTTCAGTGCACATTTTTTTAAGATTAAATTAAAAAAGAAAGAAACAAGAAGTGAATCGCGGTGTTAAAGAAAACTATAGAGATAGTAAATTAGGTCGAGCCGACACTCGCCTTTACGGTAGCGGCTTTCCATTGGCCAATGTGTTTTCAGTACGCATTTTTTGAAGATTCAATTAAAAGAGAAAAAAAGACGAGAAATAAACAGCGATGTTAAAAGTAAAACGAGTATTGACTTGTATAGGGAGTCAAACCTAAAACCAATATAAATAAATACAAATAAAGATTAAAAAACTAATACCAACAGAAATAGGTGTCTCCAGTGCGAAAGTGTTGCTTACTTTATTTATTTATTTATTTGTAATTTGAAAATAAAAAACTTAAGACTTAAACTTAGAAATAACAATAAATAATCCACACAGACTTAAAACAAATTGAAATTAACAGCAAATTAACCTGCACCAGCAAACTCAACTCACTGCAACAAAATCGCAGCAACATCTGCAACAACATCTTTCGATCCCATAAATTAACCATCCCCACACTTTCATGTCACACAATCCCCCACCCAAACAGCTTCAATTCCCAAAACTCTCATTTCATTCTCCCTTGCACAGTTTAATACCCAATAACTTCCACCCTAAAGACACCCCATCCAAAACAACCACCCGAAAAAAATCCACCTTCACATCTGCTCACTAAACAATTTCCAAATAACACAACTGCCCATAGTGTCCTCTCTGCATGCACAATTTCACGCCAAACTGCTCCTATTGAATCGAAATTATGGAATAATTGTTGGTTTGCAATATACCAGAAATCTTTAGTTTTGAGCTGCTGATGACTATGTTGAAGCTTTATTTCCAATCTAACATTTATAATAAACAAAAAAGTAGCCTTAACATATTTTTCGGATTCCCTTTTCAAGTGACTAATTTCAGACGTGAGAACCAGGAACACAAATTGATAGACTGCATATGGGAGGCAAGTAATTTTTCAAAATCTTGGGGGAAAATTTGTCATCTGTATTTTTTTCAATAAAAATACCAAAAAGGTGTTTTTCAATCAAAGTACCAAAAAAGTATTTCTCAAAGTCAGGGAGGGATCAAGGGTACAGATTTCCCCTGATATCCCGCAATTGCTGCCCCTGATGAGGGGTGAAAGTTACGTTTGACCATAATTTAATTGAGTAGAACATGAGTTACAGTCTTTCTTGGCAACTTATTTTTTAAGAGCATATGAAAGAAAAACATACAAAATTTGAGCGACGTAAAGCAGAACACAACAACCACATATATTTTACACCTATGACTTCGAACCTTAACTACAACTTGTACTGACAAACTCCTCCCCTTTCTTTTTCAAAATCTACTGCTAGTTCTAGAATAGATAGATATATATATATATATATATATATATATATATATATATATATATATATATATATATATATATATATATATATATATATATATATAAATATAGATATACTTCTCACAAAAGCCCCATCGGACATGGATAATACAAATACTACAAAACGTATGAAACATAATTAGAAGTTCAAATCCATTTGAAAATAACACTACGATAGAAAACCCTCCTCATGTCTCATCTCCACACTCACAAAATTTCCCAAAATTCTAATATCCAATTTGCAACTACTCTCCTATTTTATTTTCTAAACACCTTCTATCCATAATATCCCTCCCAAAAGTTTCCCTTCTAAGGACCTTCAGTTCTTCACAATAACACATAAAATGTTCTAGATCTTCAGACTCCCCGCACATCCGACAAGAGAAGGGACCACTCCGTACCTTAGCCCCCCCCCCCTAAATACTTACTTTCCCCACCAAGCGGCATAAAGTTCCCCCTTACTGATAAGGCCCATTTTAAAGTATCATTTTGGAGCCCAAATTTTAGATATATTTCTTCTCCCCACGCTTCTTAATTTTTCTATATATTCCAAGGGGTTGTGACTTAACCTTATCTTCTTGCCAAACCTGTTTGACTCACTTGTTTGACTCTTTTGACTCGTCAAACCTATTTATTTTTATATGTAAATCCAATCGTTCCTATTAATTTCATTTTATTCTAAGTTCATCAGATGCTTTGTCTGAGAAATTTCCGATGTAAAAACTAAAGCTAAATCATAAGGCTAATCTTATCAAACAGGTCGTGGTAACGAACTGTAAGTAAGGATCGACCCGGCTCAATAGTAACCAAAACTTGATAAAACGGTATTTTTAATTTTGAATCTGTCATAAATTGGATATTATCAAACCAGTAAGCTTTTTCAGTGAATTATAATCCCAGTGAAGCTATTGGATTTCGCAATATTTGTCAAAGGATTATAGTTCCTGACCTATGATAAAACCTTTGCTTAATCCACTAACCTAGTTTCTGGACATTTATTTATATTTTGTAAAAGTGGTAGGAATTTGAAATTTTTTCACTGAAAATATTGGAGGTTAGCTATCAAGCAGTGTGATTTTAAATAAATTGGACATCTGATATTTAGAAGTATTTACGCTAAAATTGAGGTGGGGAAAGAAAAGTGAGCCGAGGGGGGGTGGAGAGTTGTTAGCGAGAGCCATGGTACCCACTGGGCTCGCCCCTTAAATAGCGGGGACAAGGTAGACAGCCTTCAACGCTTCACTTACTTTTCTTGCAAGGTTACCACCAGAAAAATATTGAATATATAGTTCAACCCTTAAATATCTGCCTAGAATTCGATATTATTAATTATCAAAGAAATTGGTGAATGTATTTTGGACTAAATCCAAATTAATGAAATGAAAACTGTGCTGGTATTGAACCCAGTTTTAAACTTTGTATCTAGATGTATGACAAAGGGCATTAAGATTGATATGTTCGTTAACAAAGGAATAGAGTTTTTTGATCATGCCAGTATTATGGAAGCCAAAAAACTGCTGTGGACTTACTATGAGGTTGAACTCGGATATGAAGAACGATTACGCGAATGCAAAAAAGACTGTGATAACTTGACGGATATTGCGAAAGCCATATGGCGCTGTGCTAAGGACGGCAAAGAGCTTCCGACTTTCGTTATTCTCGAACCGGAGTCTGTTCCCACGTGTGGTGACGAAATTGCAGTCTGTATTACTACTAAAGTGAACGAAATGACGAGAAAACTGGCCAGTGAGCTGCAACAGTTTTCCCGCAAGCTAGATACTCTGAACAATGGTTTGAAAATCATTGCCGATTCCAAGAATTAGCCTACAAGCTCCTCGTCAGTATCTAAAACGCCAAATATAAAAAAACAGCTATTCTCGGTTGTCGTGAAAAATATGCCTCCTGAGTTAGACGATCCAGGAAAGCGTAAGGCCTTTATAACAAGCTTGGCACCAGGTGATACAACATTAGCGGAAGCAGTGCTCAGGCGGAGAAATAAGGAATGGCAACTGTCAGTCTCTTCGAAGCAGGCCGCTGAAAAAGTCTCGGCTGCCCTCAAAATTAGCCATAAAATTGACAATCGATTTGTTAATTCCCAGTTCATCGGTATAGTGAAACGTCTCACCAGCAACGTGACGGAAGACCTTCTGAAAAATCTGTCAAAAGACTGTGAAAAAGCAATCAAGTGTGGCAATTCGCAAGCGTTTAAAATGTATTACCCCTCTAAAAGTGCTTTGTCCGCTCCCTTAACGAACCCGATGTGAAAATTGGTTTCGAACTATTCCGTCTAGAAGAATTCTGCTTTTTGCCTCGAAGGTGTTATCGGTGTCATCATGTGGGGCACATTGCGGCAGACTGTATGGAAGCTGAAACTTGTAGCCGCTGTGGAGAAACTGGCCACACAAGCTCCCCTGAGAACCCTTGTCAAAATCCTACTCGGTGCCTGAATTGCAATTCGACTAGGCACACATGTTATTACTATACCTGTCCTGATAACAGAAAAAACTTGAAAGATGGATCACGCTCCCAAAATGTGTAACATTCTGTCTTGGAATATAAATGGGAAAGCACTTGAGAAAATAGTTCTGCTTGATACTATGAGCCTAACAAATGAATTAATTTGTATACAAGAGCACCTGCTTTCCGAAGACAATACTAACCTGCTCAAGTTCTCAAGTTCACTCCAGTGTTTTATTCGGCCAGCTGAACGTGTGAAATCCAGAAGTCGGCAATCTGGTGGTTTAGCCACTTTGGTGAGAAAGTCTCTTCAGGCTGAACTTTTAGTATCAAGTAAATACTTCCTCGCTGTTAAATGTTGCTATACTGTGATAATAAACTTCTATCTTCCTACTAATTATAGATCTAGCCTCTCGGACAGCAAGTTCACGGGTGCATGTACTCAGTTAAGCCGTTTCGTGAAGGCTCAAATTCCTGGGAATACTAAAATTCTATTAACAGGGGACTTCAACTGTGACCTACTTAATACCGAATCTGAAAGGACTCAAATCGTTATAGGTTCCCTTCCTGATCAGTTAAATGTCGTTGATAAGGACAAAGCTTACACATTTATCAGTCCTGCCAACACCGTCTCAAATCTTGACCGTGTGTTAACGAAATTCCCAGTGAGTGACGAAGTACATGTTACAGCTGATGGTTCTTACTCTGACCATTTCCCTTTGTCATTGTCAATAACACTAGACTGTCCAAAGTTGTCGGGTCCGTGCAAATCCCAATGGAGAGCATAGAGTCACTGGAAACAAGTTTCGAATGATCTCTTTGCGGCTGCTTCTGGGGATATCCTGAGTAAAAAAGAAGTTCCCTTCCATCTGCTGCAGAGAGATGCAAACTCGTATTGCAGTGAAAGTGAAATGCGTCTGCATATAAACGTGTACTGTGCAGAAATATCGCATGCTCTGAGTATCGCGGAGAGTGTAGCAGTTCCTGTGAAGCGTATCCGTAATAGATCAGAGGTGAAAGGGTGGTCTAGAAATCCGGAGCTAGCGGCGGCTTGTGCGTCGGCGAAGCTATTGCTGAAAGTTTGGCATGATAGCGGGAAGCCACGAAGTGGAATAGTGAACGAGATTCGAACCCATACTAAACGAAAGTTCAATAAAGAGTTAGATGCCCACCGTGCAACCCTCAAAGAAAATTTTGTGCAAAAGCTCAGTAAGAATCCGAACCTTATTTGGTCGCTTCGGTCTAAGCCCGAAGAAACTAAGCCGATGTCTAATATTTCTGCTAATTAGTGGAATGCTTACTTTGAGTCCGAGTTCAAAGCGCCTGATCCGCTTCTGCAGTCTAATCACGACAATAAGCTGGCTTCTATGCTTACCGACACCTTCGACGATTTTTCAGTGTCACCGGTCACAATTTGCCAGGCCGTTAAAAAGCTGAAAAAGGTATACTCAAAAGACTGCGATAGTATTTGTGCTCTACATATTTCTTTAGGAGGTTATGTTCTTTACCATCATATTGCCCTTCTGTTTCAGATGATTTTGACACAAGGGATAGTCCCGAGTTGCTTTAATCTGGGTATGGTTATACCGATATTAAAGAGGGGGAAGCCAGCCGAACAGCCTTCTTCGTATCGGCCAGTAACGATATCTTCAGTATTTTGTAAACTATTCGAGATTGTTTTGTTTGATGAGATTTATGATAAGTGTGAGATGCCTCTACACCAGTTTGGTTTTCGAAAAGGCCTCGGGTGCACCCATGTACTTTATCTTCTTGCTAACATATTACTTGATGTTCATCTCTCGCGCGAAACTTTGATCTTAGGTCAGTATGATGCCAGGAGAGCTTTTGACTTAGGGATTCATGCCCAGATTTTGTTTGAGCTCTGTAATTAAGGCTTGTATTCTTCTATTTTTAGGTCATAACTGGCTGTGCATAGGAACCTAAAGTTTCGTGTTCGCTTGCAAAATAGTGAGCTTAGTGGGGAGATATCCGTATATAATGGACTTAAGTATGGGGCTGTAACGTCTTCTACTTTGTTTAATAACAGTGTTAATGATGCACAACAGGTTATCTCTCCGAGTTATATTTGGAAGCATATTGACTTGTCACTTCTGGGTTTTGCAGATGATCTTTTAAATCTGTCTCGGTTGCTTTCTTCATTAGAAAATAATTTCTCGTGTCTTGAAAAAAGTTATGCTGATATTGGTTTGCAGTTTAATGTAGAAAAGTCTGCTCTTTTGTTTTTTAATTGCCCTGAAGATAATGCTACAGTCAGGCTTGGTGGAATTACCGTAACACCGTCTAGTCACATTACGTACCTTGGCCTCCCGATTGGTCGTAATCTTTGAGAGACCCAGTCTTTCGTTATTGAACACCTTTCTAAAAAAGTGCGCATTGCCTATGCGGGTGTTGTCACTAGCCGTCGCAATTCAAGCCGTAAATATTTGGCTCGTCTTTATAATGCAGTTGCTTTGCCTCATGTCTTGTACCTGTCTCCTTTTTGGAAGCTCCTGAGTGCATGAAACAAGAAAGACATAAGGTCGGTATTTTTCAAGTATGCCCGATATCTTCTTCAAGTGCCGCCTTTTGTTAGAAACCGCCATATTGCTGTGAAATATGGAATTGTTGAGCCTCTGAGTGCCGTGGAGGAGGTAATTCAGAATTACGTGAAAAAACTAGAGCTCCTGGATCACGAGTGGGCCCACCTTCTCAAATAGTTGTGTTATTATGTAGGTCTTTCTGTTTGTATTTGTTTTTCTTGCCAGTTTTTGCTTTTTCTTTCTTTTCTAGTTTGTGCTCTGCCTTTTTCTGTTTATTGTAAGACAGGATATTAATAAAATTCATTCATTCATTCATAGTTTAGTCCTACCCATAAAAAAGTTACGCGCTTGAGAAAATGTGGCTGACTTTAGAAAAAAGGAGGAAAGACCCCCTAATAAATATAGAACATTAAAGAAAATCCCACCATCAGATTCAGCGTATCAGAGAACCCTACTGTAGAGGTTTCAAGCTCCTATCTGCAAAAATGTGGAATTTAGTATTTTTTGCCAGAAGAAAGATCACGGATGCGTGTTTATTTGTTTGTTTGTTTTTTTCCAGGAGTAATCGTATCGACCCAGTGGTCCTAGAATATCTTGGGAAGGTTTATTTGAACGAAAATTAAAAGCTCTAGCGCTGTTTTTAAGTGACCAAAAAATGGAGGGTAACTAGGCCCCCTCCCATGCTTATTTTTTCCCAAAGTCACCCGATCCAAATTTTGAGTTAACCATTTTGTTCAGCATGGTCGAAAATATAATAATAATTTCTTTTAGGATGACTTAATGTCCCAAAGTTCCCAGGGGAGAGGGCTGAAAGTTATGAATTTTGCCCAATGTTAACATATAGTATTGGTTATTGGGAAGTATACAGACGTTTTCAGGAGGGATTTTTTCTAGTAGTGGGGGGGGGGGTTGGATTTATGTGGGAGGATCTTTCCATGGAGGAAATTTTCATGGGGGAAGGAACATTGCTATGAAGGGGGTGCCGGTTTTCCCAGCATTATTCAAAAAAAGATCAGAAATTAAATAAAAAAAAAGTTTTTCAGCTCATAGCGAGGAGCAGCATCAAAACTTAAAACGAACAGAAAATATTGCGCATATGATTGGGTCCACCCCCTAGTCAGTACTTCGCTCTTTAAGCCAAAGAGTATTTAATACTTTCATAAGAGCTATTTATTCTAATTAACGTCCTTTGTGATTAAAGGGTCATTTTTAAAGCATTGGAACAAAATTCGAACTTTAGCGTAAAGAGAGAGGTATCGACTAGGGGGCAAACCCCCTAATATACGTATTAAAAACATATGAATATAGAAGTTTGTTACGTAAGTTAATTCGTAAGTTACGTATATTTATTACTTATAAAAGCGTTCGTAAATAAAATTAAACAATTTTCGAGAAAGCCATTTAACCGAATAAAAGTAAAATTAATATATAAATTTTGTTTTAGTTGTTCATGTACGGTGAGCCAAAATCAAAACCTGCATTAATTCAAAAACGTTCAAAAATTAAATAGAAAAAACATTTTTTTTTTAACTGAAAGTAAGGAGCGACGTTAAAACTTAAGACGAACAAAAATTATTCCATATATGAAAGGGGCTGTCCCCTCCTCAACGCCTCGCTCTTTACGCTAAAGTTTGACTCTTTCTCACAACTCTATTTTCTATAACAATAGAAGTAGTATGCTAACTTATACTTCTGCTGCCTGTATAGCAATTCCTATGTTATTTGCGGCCTTTATGTTCCATGGCAGCTTTCCAAGGCATAGTCTACAGCCAGCGGTTATTTGGCAGTGTATAAGGTCCTCAAACAGGTTTTTTTCTGTTTTTGTTGTCAATTACACAATGAATGTAGGTCATGAGTTCTGATACACATTCTTAAAACTACACGTGATTAAACACGTTATAAAACTACATGCTATTTGCTTATGTCCTGTTGGTACCATTCCAAACGGGTGGGGATTCCCCGCCTGTTCCTAAACATTGCAAAAAAGATAACAGTATGAAAGGGGGATTCCCCGCACAAATTTGTTTCAACTCCAAGTTTTCTTTTTCAACCAGAGTGGTTTTTTTAGAGCTGACACCTGTTTTTTAGACAGCCCATCAGAGAATTGCTTAAAAATTTGTCATTAAAAACCAGTATAAGGCTTTCCAAGGCAAAGTCTACATCCAGCGGTTATTTTGCAGTGTATAATGTCCTCAAACAGGTTTTTTTTCTGTTTTTGTTGTCAATTACACAATGAATGTAGGTCATGAGTTCACATACACATTCTTAAAACTACACGTGATTAAACACGTTATAAAACTACGTTTCAACCCCAAGTTTTTTTTTTTCAATCAGAGTGGGGTTTTTTTCGAGCTGACACCTGTTTTTTAGGCAGCCAATCAGAGAATTGCTTAACAATTCGTCATTGAAACCCTGTATAAAGTGTTCATGCTTTGTAATTCAATTTTCATTATGTATTAGCTTATCGATCATAGTACACTGTATTTTATTAACTCTGAAACAATGGATATTTATATTTTCAATGTTAGTACACATTCATTCTTTATTTCAATAAAAAAAAAACGTTTTACTAGTAAATTCAAATTTCAGTGGGGACTTAGCCCCCTCCAACAATACAAAATCTTAAGAATATGATGCGTATATTCGACAGAAACGGCAAAGCACGCTTTTTTCTATTATGTAAAACAAAAAAACTCCCTTTTCGATTGCTCTGTAGTTTTAGTTCTTTTTCGTTGAAAAGAATCCTTTCCCAATCCCTCATTTAAAATGTACTATCTTCTTCCGCTCTAAATAAAGCCATCTGTGTTTAACATGTTACCAAAGAGGGGATGATTTCAAAACAACATTCCGCTGCAACCCGGATCTAATTACTCTAACTGTTATCGGTCTGATGTGATCTGTTCACGGTATGTGTCTTATCTGGATTAAGAAAAAAAAAGACGGATATGTGCGATTCAAGGCTCATTTACAAAAGAGTTTGTTTTTTTACCAAATTAGAAAGATATTTTCTATTTTATTTGATGATAGTAAATGGATTTCATAGATGATTAAGAGGCTCTTATAAAAATATATGACAGGGAAGAGGGTAATTAATCAATTCTAACCTAGTTTTTCTTTACTTGGTATCCGTTAAAAATGAAATTTTTGTGTTAAATAAGTAATTCTTGTATCTTTTAAAAGAGCTTTACGGGGTTTGAGAGAGACTCTGTTCCCTGATTCCGTGTGGTTAGAGGGGATTCTTTGTGCAGACTAATTTTTTCTTTTGTAAAAAAGGGAATTGTTTTTTTCCATGCTAAATTTTGCCTTCTTTTTAAGAAAGAGGATTCCTACAATTACCCTCCCCTGGAAAAGAGAGCTAAGACTAACGGCGTTGCTCCAATACAACAAGTGGAGATAGAGGATTCATTGGGGGCCACTCACATCCACTACAGACCGATGCTGCCTTCTCAAAACTCACCAGTGCCAGCTCCTATGCAGCTATGTAGAAAACTGAAAAGAGAATGGATGGTTACTCACATGATGGGGAGCCCCACTGGCTCACCTGTACAAGCCAGTGACATCGCCACCCCATATATGCAAGAAAAGTACGGTACTCAACATCAGTCTTAGTTTGGAAATGTGAGTTTTTCACCTCTAGCTTCTACCTAATTCTATCCAACTTTTTTTTGTTTGTTTTTTTTCAAGTATTTTCTTTTCACCATTTTTCAAAACCGTAAAAGTGTATGTCAGAGATATTAAAATGTTAATATCCCCTCCACCCCCCGACCATTGTTTTAAATTTCTCTACCCCCCTCAGAGATTGCTGAATATAATGCATTTTTTTTTATTAGCAAAGAAAGCACTCTTTTGCGTCTTTCTGAACTTTCTGAGGGATGAGGGGGGTAACTTTTTTAGTTTTAAAAATTAGTTTACGAGTAGAAAAATGCTTCACTACAGATATGGCTATTGTGTTTTTGGGAACTTTCTGAGGGAGGAGGGGGTAACTTTTTAGTTTAAATAATTCTAGGAGGAATTGGGTTTTGTTGGATGGTATGGAAAAATGGTACGTGTTAAATATTCGGGAAACATACGATTAGAAAAATGCGTCACTACAGATAAGGCTATTGTGTCTTTCTGAACTTTCTGAGGGAAGTGGGGGTAACTTTTAGTTTAAAAAAAAAATTGTTTACGAATAGAAAAACGCTTCACTACAGATAAGACTATTGTGATTTTCTGAACTTTCTGAGGGGGGAGGGGGGTAACTTTTTTAGTTTTAAAAATTAGTTTACGAGTAGAAAAATGCTTCACTACAGATAAGGCTATTGTGTTTTTCTGAACTTTCTGAGGGAGGAGGGGGTAACTTTTTAGTTTAAATAATTCTAGGTGAACTTGGGTTTTGTTGGATGGTATGGAAAAATAGTACGTGTTAAATATTCGGGAAACATACGAGTAGAAAAATGTTTCACTACAGATAAGGCTATTGTGTTTTTCTGAACTTTCTGAGGGGGTAACTTTTTAGTTTAAATAATTCTAGGAGGAATTGGGTTTAGTTGGATGGTATGGAAAAATGGTACGCGTTAAATATTCGGGAAACATACGAGTAGAAAAAAATGCTTCACTACAGATAAGGCCATTGTGTTTTTATGAACTTTCTGAGGGAGGAGGGGGTAACTTTTTAGTTTAAGAAATTAGTTTACGAGTAGAAAAATGCTTCACTACAGATAAGGCTATTGTGTTATTCTGAACTTTCTGAGGGAAGAGAGGGTAACTTTTTTGTTTAAAAAATTAATCTACGAGTAGAAAAATGCTTCACTACAGATATGGCGATTGTGTTTTTCTGAACTTTCTGACGGAGCAGGGTGTAACTTTTTAGTTTAAAAAATGCTAGGAGGTCATGGGTTTTGTTGGATGGTATGGAAAAATGGTACGTGTTAAATATTCGGGAAACATACGAGTAGAACGCTTCACTACAGATAAGGCTATTGTGTCTTTCTGAACTTTCTGAGTGAGGAGGGGGTAACTTTTTAGTTTAAAAAAAAATTGTTTGATAAAAAAACGAAAAAAAAGAAAAGTGTGTTATAATTGAGATAAAACTTTCGTCAAAGAAAAAAAACTTAATCCATTCATTTTCTAGTTTCAGGGGGAAGCTGTGAAAACTTCTTCCTTCCCTGGTCCAGGATTTCAAAGTATCATGGGTAATTGCCCCATCTCGGCGGATGATGATGTTAGTGAAGGTACGTTATTTGATATCCCCCTGGATTTTCAATTTACAGCTGAAGAAATGGACAGTCTTATTCAAGTTGTTGGGCCTAATTCTTCCGGGGACATTTTTGATGACAACTTTACTATTAGTGAATTGGATCCTGTACAAATAGGTGCAGGACATGAAAATAGTACTATGTCCCCGGAACTACGTGAATTTTATTTGTTAGAATCTGCTCTAAGTCACATACAAACATACAGGGTAGATTTTAACCCCCCCGAGGAAAACGATGGCATTATTTTAACAGACCCCGTGAATGTTCTCCATAGCTATATCGACAGAATTCGAGCACAAATTGAGATTCAGATTCAGAAATGGGAGGGTCAAGGGGGGGTTAAAGCATCAGTTAATCAAAAAGTTTATTTACAAAAGGGGACATCTGGGAACATTTTTTATTTTCATTTTTCAACTGGGAACCAGACTTTTTACCCTGGTCTAAACGAATTCGAAGACAACTTTTTTAACTGGGTAAATAAATTAATATCAACTTTGGATACGTTTAATGAGAGGGGTAGTGGGTCCACAATTTTATACATTGAATACATGGATCTGAATCTCAGTAGATTTAAAAAAAAACTTTATTTTAAGGGGGGAGCGGGTAATCTACGAATAAAATGCCACCCAGATTTGTTGGCTACCAAAGGGGTTCAGGGCTTCAATTTTGAAACGGGGTTTCAATGCTTTAAGTATGAATTTTTAGCAGGAGCCCATAAAACATTAAAAAATTAGTCATCAATAAAAAATCTCGAGGAACTTGCTCGCAACGTTGTAAAAATTTTCCATAAATTAATTTTTGTCTTTTTTGTAGGTAAGTATCGTGTATCATGTAAATAAATATGATTTGGCTATAAAGAAAATGAAAATATGGGGTGGGGGGGGGTTTTTCTCCAGTATGACACAGAATTTGTAGATGGGGGAAAAAACCAAATAAAAAAGAGGTTTTGTATTCAGTTAGGACACCGATGGTGGAAAATGTTTAAAATTGGGTATGAATTATTTACGAGCTTCCCTAAGATGTAAACTCCTATGGTAATTTTTTCCCCGTTACAGCAATAAGTCGACTCTTATCCCAAGGTGTGAAATAAGGGGAACGTTACTTTTGCCCCGTGTGCATTTCCCCATTCACATCTGAGCGGACGTTCTCGGATCACATGAACCATTGCAAAATTCATGGGAATCGACGAATTGAAATGCCGGCAGAAGGCAAAGATAGTTTCCAATTGAGAATTTTCCAAAGTTCCCTGCTGCAAGTTGATAAATTTCGTTTGGATTGTAAATCAAGACTGGTTGAGGTATCGGACTCATCCATGCCAAATATCGTCAAGAAACAAAAACTAGTTGGGTATTCTAATGCACACGCTCGTCGTAATTCCAACAATAAAATGCAGTTGTAAGAGTTTTTTTTTACTATGGACAAGGAGGGCAGCATGGAAAATTTATTGATATCTTTAATAAAAACATCGAACAGCGTAATTTCACGATTGCGTCACACCAATGACCCAATGATATTGCCAGATAAAGAGCAACTGGTGCTTGAAAATGGAACAATTTGTTGGTTATATAGGAGTTCCCTTGCCCCAAAAGACTTGGTTCAGGATCACAATCACCTTATTGACCCCAATTCAATGGGAAAAAGTAACTTTCGAGGGTGGGCTCACAGTTCATGTAATTTAAAAATTATGCAACAACTTTTTCTTCTGATTTTTATACATAACTCTAACTACGATCTGAAGTATGTGCTACCAGCATTGGCGCATCTTCAAAGAAATGGAACGGTAGATGATGCATGGGGGATAGACAGCTTTACCTACAAAATAATGCCTAAATCATCGGAAAAGTTGCTTCTTTTGGAATTTATGTTGAAATTTGCTGAAGCCGACGTTGAGTACACGAATAAAGTTCGCTTTTTAGATTCCTACAGTTTTTTCCCCAAATCATTGAGCGAATTAATTCAAGTGCAGAAAAACGATGACGGCTGCAACGCTTTCCCCCTTCTCAAGCAACAATTTCCAAATGATTTATATGATTTGTTGACGGTAAAGGGCCTATATCCTTATGACCATTATTGTTCCATGTCGAGATTCGCCGAGGAAACTATTCCTTCAATTGAATCGTTTTACGACAGTCTTCACGATCGTAGGTGCACCCCCGAGGAATACAGTTTTGCTACAAAAGTTTGGGCAGAGGGAGGGTGTAAAAATGGGTTTGACTACTGCAAGCTGTATTTGTCGAGTGACGTGTTAACTCTGTTAGACATTATGTGTAAAAATACGGACAAAATCTATGAGGAGTTTAATCTTGATTTGGGCTATTATTTTTCATCTCCTCATCTAGTGATGGACCTCATCCTAAAAATTAGTGGGGAAAAATTGAGCTGATCACAGACATTGATCAGCATCTGTTCATCGAAAAGTCAATGATGGGGGGCTTTGTTTGTCACGGGGATCATATCTTGGAAATTGATCCAACAGGAGAGAGAACTGGGACAAAATCGGATGCAGTTTTGTTCGATTTGAATTATCTCTATCCCTCAGCCATATCCCATTATGCACTACCTTGCAGTGATAATAAATGGCTCAATGACCCTCAAGCTCCTCATTTCCCCAACATTGCTGACAACAGTGATGAGGTGAATGGACCGGTGGGATGGTTTTTTGAAATTGATGGAGAGATACCAGTTGAGCTTCAAGATTCAGTAAAGGATTTTGTTTTACCTTGAATCAATAGACCTGTGACTAGGGACTCTTTGAGCCCTCGCAATAGGCGTTAAGTCGAGGTGGACGGATTGCATTGGTCACCTTCAAAATAAAAACTTATTGCTGACCTTCTGCCAAAAAAATATTGTTGTACATCACTTGGCTTTAAAATGGATGTGCAACAACGGTTTCAACGTCACAAAGGTTCACAGAGCACTCCAGTTTAGCCAAAAACCCTATCTGAAAACATTTGTTGACACCTTTGTCAACAAACGTTCTGAAGCGCAGATGAAAGCCGAAAAAGAAATTTATAAACTCATTTTGAATTTGGCTTTCGGTAAAATGTGTGAGAGTGTTCGCAATAGGAATCGTTGTGACGTCGTGACCGATCCCAAAAAATGTGCTCGAATTATTGCCGATCCAAATTACGCTTCCTTCACAATCATTGGCCCGGACATGGTACTATTGAATAGGAAAAAAAGACGCATTGTCCAGAATGAAAATATTGCTGCAGGCAGTGCGATCTTGTAGATCGCAAAAAAGCTCATGTTGGAATTCTACTACAATGTGGCTAGGGTACAGTGGCCGGAAAAGGAGGAAGTAGAGGTCTGCTACGGGGACACGGATTCTCTACTGTTAAAAGTAAAAACCCCAAATCTAATTGATGATTTGGCGCACGGTGAAATTATCAGCTCACGGATGGACTACACCAATTGGGGTGGTCTTTACCCAGAGCTAGTGAAACGTCGGGCGCCAAATCAGCTTTTATTTTTTAAATTTTAACCGATAAGTAACTTGATTTCCAGTTGTATATTTTTAAGTCCGATGGTGTAATTTATACAGACACACGGCAAGGAAGTCAAAAAACGTTGCAAAGGGGTGCCCACGCGCTATATAGATAAGGATTTTAACATGGACATTTATAGGAATTGTATTGTACAAAATACAATTCCACGAGCATAATTGCTGGCAATTCGTTCTCTCAAATACAGGAACATTACTGTAAATGTAGAAAAAATTTTCTGGAGTACTATCTCTGACAAGGTCTATGTTAGTCACGATGGTTGTGACTAGCCTCCCTCTTGGACACTATTTAACTATAGACCGAGCCAAATGTTTTATCCATAGGGAAAGGCTTGGTTTAAACAAAATCCTGTAAATTATTTCCTAAAACCTTTTGGGGGGGGCCTCGCGGCCTTTGGGGGGGGGGGACCTCGCGGCCCGGGGGGGGGGGGGGGCAGCCGCCGCCAGTGCGGGGGGCGCACCGCCACAATATCAAAGTTATCTTTTTTTGACTTAGAGCAGATTTTTTTTTTGTAAATGTTTCATTAAAAAAAAGTGATATTTTTTCAAGTGCTCTCTAATTTAATGTTGTATTTTTTTTCTCTATAAATAAACAAAAAAAAAGTGTTTTTTCTCTCTCTGTGTGCCCATGTAAATGTTGTATTTTTTTCTTATAAATAAATTAAAAAAAAAGTGTATTTTTTCATGTTTAATGTGCTTTTTTCAATGTATTGTTACTTTTTTATGTATATAATAAAAGAAAAATATGATTCTTTATTCGTCTTCTTCTTATTCTTCTTGAAGAACAGAGTAGTAGTAGGGAAATTATTTAGTCTTTAGACAATCATGGTCTACAGTTAGTTGTCCAGGTGATCTGTTGAAGGGAACATGTATGAATTTAAAACACAGATCGTTTCTGTGTGGACCGTCAATGTCGGGCAAAACAACACTCTTAACAAAAATAATAAAAAATTGCGATAAAATGTTTGTGGAAAAGCCGAAAAAAATCTACTATTGCTATAGTATTTGGCAGGAGTCATACGATAAAATAAAAGCAATTGCTGCCATGGGGCTGGTGAAAATACAATTCATGCGGGGACTTGATGTTTTCAACATTATTGAACCAAACTCTTGGCTGATCATTGACGATCTGGCTGAATCTATTGAATAATGGGTCCCAGCAAATGTTGCAATTGTTCACTGTTCGCTCTCATCATGAACAGATTTCCGTTACTCTGGTTCTACAAAATCTCTTTCATCAGAGCAAATGTATGCGAACACTTGCTTTGAACTGCACATACTATATCATCTACAGAGTTGTTCGTGATTCTAGCTCGCTAATAACTCTCAATAAACAGATCTATCAAGGAGCCCCCAAATTTCTGCTCTCAGCATACAATCAGGCAACTAATAAACCCCACGGCTACATCCTATTGGATCTTAATCAAAATACACCCGGGGATCTGCGTGTAGTCACAGATATTTTCGACAATGAAATTACAGTATATCTCCCTGTGAACACTAAAAAGACCTATTAGTCGCTATCATGACACTGAAGAAACTACATGAAAATAAACATTTGTTTTCAGTTCTAAGCACTTCAAAACCTCCGCTTAGGAAAGTAATACTCAAACATGGTATTGACAATGATTTCATTAATCTAATATCTGAACTTTGGTTAAATTTGACCGAGGTTAATGTTCAGCTGCCAGAAGTAGTTAAGCAACTGGAAAAGCAACATCGTTCCATCTTACGTACATTGGCCTCTAAAAAGAAAGGGAAGAATTTTAAAAGGAAGCGATTTCTTGAAACGGGTGGTAGCTTTTTCACACTTTTACTGCCAGTAATTGCAGGACTTGTAAACAGTTTTCTCTACATGGCAAAACCCCACAAATAGACTCCAATAGAACTCGCTCTCTCACCTGTCAAACACTGTCAGGACAATCAGAGTAAATTCCTCGACAATGAAAATATTGAGAATGAAAAAAAACTGCTTTTACATCAAGATTCACTTCGCCGAGTGGACAAACACAAGTCGTATCGATTGAATCCCACTGCTGCTGCTGATCCCAAAAAAGAATCATCTCCTCAAGAGTCTGCTGCTGCTGGAACAAAATTAAAGAAGGAGGAATTGTATTAATTTTTATTTAAAATTGGAAATCTAATGCCCCGCAAATATCGTTAACAAAGTAAACGACTCCTAACCCATCTCTTGGAAATTGATAACATTGAAGTTGAAAGCAATAGTGAAAGGATTGTGATTAGGGACAAGATACGTAATCGGCTTTATATAATCTATGATATGTTTGGAAATACCAAATGGATATTATTATATCAAGCTAATGTATAAAACTATCTAAATGCATTAAATGTTACAAAAAGTATTATTGTCATTAGAAATATTCTAAAAAAATTAAATGAAAATACATCATCATTATCATCAACAACAAAACTGACACCATTAAAATATGAAGAAGATTTTAAATCAATTTTGGAAAATACTAGCACACCGCTGATATCTTGACAAAAGTGGAGACATATCAAGTCAACGTCACCATTACCACCAACAGCCAGTATACAAAAGGGTAGCGGACGTTACACAACGTTTTTACGTTCAAATTGGTTGAAGTTCTGAAAGGTGTTTATGAAAATATCGGTGAGGCGTGGAGTTTAAGTTCCCCCACCACTCTTTCCAATGTTACTGGTGTTCACACTAAAAGTGTACAAGACCATCTACAGAATGAATCAAGTTACACTCTGCATAGAAATCATAGACTTCGTGCCAATCAATATCGAAAAACTAAAGCCTTTTACCAATTGCATATAATGCAAGCAGATCTCCTGACTCTAGATGAGCTTCAAAGACGTCACAATACACCGTACAAGTACATTCTACTTGCAATCAGTGTTTTTAGTCGCTATGCATATGCAATTCCATCGGGATCAAAGAGAGGTGTTGAAGTTGCCCGGGCCATTGAAATTATTCTCGAACAGGATTCGTATAAAAAAATTCAAACGGATCGCGGTAGTGAATTTGTTAATCCCCATGTTGCAAAAGTACTAGAGAAATATAGTACACTGCTTTATCATAGTCATAGTCCTATAAAGGCTGCATTGGCTGAACGATTGATAAGAACTATTCGACTTTTAATTTCAAGATATTGCACATTGAAAAATACATCGGCTTTTATTCATGATCTAGATAAAATCATGTTGATTTATAATCAACGAGCTCATCGATCATTGTCCAACTCTACGCCAACGGAAGTTCATCATTCTGATCATGATACAATTGACACCTTTCTTAAACAATATGCCAATGAATCAAAAGTCAAGAAGATGAAAAATAAATTCAATGTTGGTGATACTGTTCGAATTAATAGAACAACTAATGTTTTTGAAAAGGGGAATTACTTGTGGTCCACAGAACTTTTTAAAGTGGCAAAAATCCTAGACACTAAACCCATAACTTATCTCCTTCGTCATACCAAATATGAAGAGATACTCGGCGGCTTTTATGACTATGAATTGCAAAAAGTTAAAAATGCTAGTGAAATCTATCAAATTGAAAAGATATTAAAGACACGTATTCGCAGGGGTAAGAAACAGTTACTTGTTCGGTGGCTACGATACAACTCTGATTTTGAGTCTTGGATTGGTGTTGAAGATATTGACAATGCCCAGTGATTTCTATGTAACTTTCATGTCCAACGTTTCCGATCCTCTCTACAATGACTTGAATACGACAAGTGATTTTTGGACATAACTCTCCCCTGCCATCAAATTTGACGGTGCATATGAGGTGGCTCTTGTCGACTGTATTCTCAAAAATACCTATGACATCCTGAGAAAGGATCGTGTGTATGATATAAAAGTTATACCACTCGATTGGACTATGAATCGGTTGAAGTATGCCGACTATGAATGGATTGAAGAACTTAAATATATTGAATATCAAAATGCCAAATTGAAATAAATTGAATATGATAATATGGGGGATTTGTGTCGTTCAATCAATAGAAAAAACTCATATCATAGGAATGGTAAATTTTACTTTAATTATTTATGGGAATAAGACAGGATTTATAATAGATCACCTCTTGACTCTGAAATTACTATTCTCGATAATAATCTGAGAGATGTTCTTGGCTTTAAACACAATGTGATCCAGTGGGAAAATTCCGGCGGTATTTAAGGGATCAATCCATTTATTTTCGCCGATTATCCACCTGGTTTCGCCTTGGACTCTTGCATCTTTCTTTGTGCATCCTTTGTGGAAACGTCGAGAGTCGGTAATTCAAATGTCCCTCTTTTACGTGTTCTTGAACGAAAAACAACTTATGAACTTGTTCATCCCTATAATATAAAGCATCTTCAGTATTTTCCTGTAAACACTTCCTATTTGGAACTCTGTCAGTTAACACTAAGAAGTGAATTGGGTGATCCTCTAGCAATAACAAAAGGCTTAGCAGTGATTACATGTCATTTTCGACCCATTATTAACGACTGCACAATCACTTAAAATGAACAATAGAAGAATTCCATTTGTCTGTCCCGATATCTATTGTTATGTTGATGCTTTGAGTCCACGTCAAATAGGCAATGGATTGAACTACGACAAGGGGCGTACTACAATGTCTGGCTATGGTCTTGGTAGCTGGTTTGCTAGGCTATTTCGTTCTGCACTACCCCTTGCCAGAAAATATCTTGTGCCTGTTGCATAGAAGTTTGCTACTTCTACCTGAAGGTCTGGGGGTAAGGCAAAAATTTTAAGGAGACTATTAAGGAAAACATTAGATCTTAAGCAAGAACCATTGGCGAGCAACTAAAATTTTAACAAAATGTGGATGGATTGAAAAGAATGCATTCGTGTCATTCACTCATCAATCTCCACCCAGGCAGGAAGCAAAGGACATCAACAAGGACTTTGAGAAATAAAACAACGAAGGCCAATAAGCAGAAGAAGAAAAAAAAGAAAAAGATTGTCAGATCAAAGAAGGATTTCTTCTCTTAAGATGACTTATCTCCCCCACTAGGAATCATATCCATCAATTAGTTCCTCATTGAATCTATTCAATGCTGAAAATGTTGATGTCAGTGTGAAGTATGGCTACTATGAACAGTTACACCCCCAACACCCCTCTAAGAAAATATAAACTTTAAAATATTTTCAAATGAAGACTATTTCACTGATTTGGCGTAAACATTTATTGATTTAAATGTTGTTGTGAAAATAAAGTCAGATTATAAAACTAAAAATACTGGCGATGGTCTCTCCTACGAGAACTGTATTCTACACAACCTATTCAAACAAATTAATGTATTTATTAATGGAACATTGGTAAGCACTAGCAATAATTTATCCAACTATGCAAGCTACATACAATTTATGATGATGACGCCAAAGGCATACAAGGAGTTGAGAGGACAATTATTGGGCTATGAATATCGATCAGGTGTTGATACTGACGGCGAGTTGACAACTGCAGTGACCCAGGACTATCATCTAGTTGGAAAATTAAATCATGAGATATTCAATATATCCCAATGGCTACCCCCCAATGTCAAGATTGACAAAAAGTTACTGATGGCCCCATCAAATTTCATTTTGAGAAAAACACTTCCTGCAGCCCCCGATGCAAATGTCATTATCACATCGGCAATTCTCCACGTTCGAAAATAACAAGTTAAGAGCTCTGTTGTATTGGCAGTGGAAAAGCTAAGAGCCAATGGTAACAACATTAAACTTCTTGTCCCCCATACGATCACCAATTAACGTCACATTGCCACCGGCTCTCGTAGCTATAGTGATTCATCATTTATCAATGGAGAAATCCCATAAAAATTGGTTTATGCTTTTGTGAAGAGTGGCTGAGGCGTTGGATCCTGGACAGAATCCCCCCCATGATTTTAGTTTTTTCGGTCTATCTAGCCTTGTGCGCAAAGTGAATGGTATTCCACTGTACACTCTATCGTTTGACAAGAAATCCTTTAGAACTATGTACGAGTTGACCATGCAATCCCTAGATCATGACTGTCAACTATTTGAAAATGGAATAACCGATTCAATGTTTTCTAAAAATCATGGGGTTATTGTTTTGGATTTGTCAGGCATACAGGATATGAGTATAGTACGAACAGGGACTGTATGTTTAGAGTGTACATTTATCAATGCTCTGACTGAGAGTATCACGCTAATATCACTGAGTCAATTTGAAACCTATTGGGAAATCACACCCGACGGCAGTGTTCTACTAGACCTAGCACCATGAACACAAACCAAATAATCAATGTATTTATTTTGGATCCATACATGTCCCAGTACAAGTCCTATTGCATACCTTCGGACTTCATTGAAAAAATTCCAAGTGTTAACAATACCCTAATCATTGTTAATAGCAGTCAATAGACTTTGAAGACCGTTCATTGGCTATGTATATTTCAAACAGCGAAGAATATTGAATTATTTTATCCTCTTTGCCTGTCGTATAAATTCTAAAATCCATACATCATAAACTTAATTGAAAGCAGAGTGAAAACCATTATTCCAAAAAAACAAAGAGTACAGGATTTAACGACTAAGACATGTGACTTTCATGCACTACTCTTTTTCATATTCAGATGTCGTGGCTACACCTACAAGCAGTTTCTCGATATCTACGTTGACTTACCTTAATTGAACGACTTTCTTGTGGAAAATATACTAACAAACGTATTTAATATGGATTTTAGTGCCCTAAGAATAAAATGTTCTATGAATGTATGTAAAATTGTTTATTAATAAAAAAAATATATATACATGAAGAAACGACATTTCTACTCTTTGGATTTTATCCACTATTTTGTATTTGTCGGCAACAACTAGTGTAGGTAGATTATCTGAATTCACATTCTACTGATCCTGATGTAGTGCAATGTCAGAGTCACATTTTCTACAATAGAGTGTAACTTCACTCTTGTCATATCTCTTTGTATAGTCAATGATACTATTCTCATTCATTCTATAGAATTCACATGTTTCAATTTGTTTATTTGAAGTAATGTCACAAATAGTATCCTCAAGTGTCGAATCACATTCCGTCACAGCCAAATAAAAATCAGTGGGCTTATAATCATAACACCCATTGTCTTCGCAACGATGACTTAGAAACAATATTCTTTTGTTGTTCCAACAGTTGAATCGTTGACCCGGTTCCTCCTCCCATAACAATCTAAAACCACGACGATACCAATCTCTTAGTAATAAACTAAAATATCGGTTAGGATTCTTTCCAATCGCACCGAAATGGGTACTTTCCCAATGATTACACTTATCAGAATGGCACTTGGAGCATAGATACCCTCCCGGACGAGCATCAAACACCTCCTTAAGACAAGAATTACAATATTTAATTTTTACAAAATATACTTCCTACAGTTTAAACGGGTCCTATAATATACAGTTTTCATCATATTCATCAATCATTGTGCAATTCTCAAATGATATTGACCAGCTGCCCAGTGTGTACATACATAACGGACATGTATGGAACATTTTGTCATGTGTTGACACTCTCACTACCACAATGAAACTGAGCTAGCAACAACAAAAAATATGTGATAGAGAGAGAGAGGAGTAAATATCTCAGTTGTCTCTGATTGGCTGCCTAAAAAACAGGTCTCAGCTCTAAAAAAAACCACTCTGGTTGAAAAAAAAAACTTGGAGTTGAAACAAATTTGCCCGGGGAATTTGCCCGTTCATACTGTTATCTTTTTTGCAATGTTTAGGAACAGGCGGGGAATCCCCACTCGTTTGGAATGGTACCAACAGGACATAAGCAAATAGCACGTAGTTTTATAACGTGTTTAATCACGTGTAGTTTTAAGAATGTGCATGTGAACTCATGACCTACATTCATTGTGCAATTGACAACAAAAACAGAAAAAAACCTGTTTGAGGACATTATACACTGCCAAATAACCGCTGGCTGTAGACTATGCCTTGGAAAGCTGCCATGGAACGTAAATTCCGCAAATAACATGGGAATTGCTATACAGGCAGCAGAAGTATAAGTTAACATACTACTAATAGAAAAATTTAGCGTAAAGAGCGAGGCGTTGAGGAGGGGACAGTCCCTTTCATATGTGGAATAATTTCTGTTCGTTTTAAGTTTTAACGTCGCTCATTACTTTCAGTTAAAAAAAAACTTGTTTTTTTATTTAATCAAACAGTTCGTGGCAACGAACTGTAAGTAAGGAGCGACCCGGCTCAATAGTAACCGAAACTCTAAAAAACAGAATTGTGATACCAATAGATACATCAAAAGAATCAAATTTAAATTTCGATTTCAAATATATGTTGTATCAAGTTTAATCTTACCCATCAAAAGTTACACGCCTGAGAAAATGTGGCTGATTTTTGAAAAAAGGGGGAAAGACCCTCTAAGAGTTATAGAACCTTAATGAAAATCACACCATCATATTCAGCGTATCAGAGAACCCTACTGTACAGGTTTCAAGCTCCTATCTACAAAAATGTGGAATTTTTCATTTTTTACCAGAAGTAAGATCACGGATGCGTGTTTATTTGTGTTTTTTTTCCCAGGGGTGATCGTATCGATCCAGTGGTCCTAGAATATCGTGGTAGGGCTCATTGGAACAGAATTTAAAAATTCTAGTGCCCTTTTTAAGTGACCAAAAAAATGGAGGGCAACTAGGCCCCCTCCCACGCTCATTTTTTCCCCAAAGTCACCTGATCAAAATTTTGAGATAACAATTTTGTTCATCATGGTTGAAAATATGAGAAGTATGTCCTTTAGGATGACTTAATCCCCCGAAGTCCCCGGGGGGAGGGCTGAAAGTTATGAACTTTACCCAATGTTATCATATAGTATTGGTTATTTGGAAGTATACAGACGTTTTCAGGGGGGATTTTTTCTGGTAGTAGGGGGGTGGGTGGGTCGGGGATTATATGGGAAGATATTTCCATGAAGGAAGTTTTCATGGGGGAAGGGACATTGCTATGAAGGGGGCACCGGATTTTCCAGCATTATTTAAAAAAAAGAACAGAAATTAAATATAAAAAAACAAGTTTTCAAACTAAAAATAAGGAGTAACATCAAAACTTAAAACGAACAGAAAATATTACGTGTATGATTGGGTTCACCCCCTAGTCAATATCTCGCTCTTTAAGCCAAAGATTTTTTAGTACTTGCATAAGAGCTATTTATAAAAATATATGAATATAGAAGTTCGTTGCGTAAGTTAATTCGTAAGTTACGTATATTTATTACTAATAAAAATGTTCGTAAATAAAATTAAACAAGTTTCGAGAAAGCCATTTAACCAAATAAAAGTAAAATTAATATGCAAATTTTGTTTGAATTATTCATGTACGGTGAGCCAAAATCAAAACCTGCGTTAATTAAAAAATGTTCAAAAATGAAATAAAAAAAACAAGTTTTTTTAAACTGAAAGTAAGGAACGACGTTAAAACTTAAAACGAACAGAAATTATTCCGTATATGAAAGGGGCTGTCCCCTCCTCAACGCCTCGCTCTTTACGCTGAAGTTTGACTTTCTCACAACTCTTATTTTTGTTAAACAATAAAAAACTTTAGCGTAAAGAGCGAGGCGTTGAGGAGGGGACAGCCCCTTTCATATACAGAATAATTTCTGTTCGTTTTAAGTTTCAACGTCGCTCCTTACTTTCAGTTAAAAAAAACTTTTTTTTTTATTTAATAGCGTAATGAGCGAGGCGTTGAGGATGGGACAGCCCCTTTCATATACGTAATAAGTGCTGTTTGTTTTAATTTGTAATATTGTTTCTTACTTTCAGTTGAAAAAACGTTTTTTAATTAAATTTATTTTTAAGCTTTTGATATTTTGAGCGTTATCCTAAAAAAAAGAAAAAAGATGATAATGATTTAAAAATATTGCTTCTATCTCCGAAACCTTGACGCTGGTTCATAATATTGGCCAGAAAGAGAAGTTGGGAGAACCAAGAAACTTCTTAATCAGGAAATAGGAGAAACAGGGAATAAAATCTGTAAAACACAAAATAAACTCTAATTTTGATCAAAAGATAAATAACCATACAATAAGCAGATAACTTAAACGAAAAATAAAGTGTTATCCTATGTTAATTAAAAACCTTTTCCTTATTACTTTACGTCTCTTTCTTCCTTCAAAATAAAAAAGGCTGTTCTGTTCTGTCATCGAATATTCGGTTTCCATTAATATAGAATCTTGTGTTTTCTAGTGATCATAGTTAAGAAAAAAGGTCTACCTGTAAACGCTTTCCTAATTCAATGAATCTTCCCAACCTAACTTGGGGAAGAGTTTATGTTATCATGTAGAAGTTCAGCAAATTTTAGTTCAGAAAACCTTTGCTTTCTGTTCAGTAGAATTAGGCTAGAAAACAACTTTTTGACAGTAAATGTAGAGATACGCTAACTTGATAAGGTAGATGCAAGACTGAATATTAAAATTATCTCAAAAGGTTTTTTTTCATTTTACACGCAAATGCATTCAACGTGATTGCTATTTCGAATTTACCATCGTAAGCATAGTAGCATTTGCTAAGCAGAAAAACAAAGTATTTTTGTACGATCACTTCATATGGAAAAGTTAGTGGTAGAGAACCGGGAAGGGGCTCATTTGACTGTTAAATGAAGGTTCTAATGTACTTTTCAAGGCCGAAAGGTTTTAGGGCAACCAGCCCCTTCAGATCCATTTTTCGCTACCCGCCCCTAACCCCCAAGGTATCCAATCACAATTTTGACTTAACTATTTTGTTCAAAATAGTAGAAGGGCTTAACAATCAGGCCTCTGGAAATGGCAAATTCATAAGCCCCCTGGGGCAAGGACTGTAAATTATACAAGTTGCCAATTATTTAAATGTATGTTTAGTAATTGAAAAGGGGAGCATGTTTTGACCTGTGTTTTTGATGAGCTGAAAACTTTTAGAATCGTGCTAGTAGAAGGGGGGGTACCAGCCCCACCCCTCACACCTGCTGCCACCTACAACTTTTTTACATAATTTATGCATGTTTTTATGATTTTTGACAGTGAGAATGAAAAAACAGGAATTTTCTCACATTTATGTCTGTTTTCTTGGATGGTTATGTGTGTTGGTCGATTTATTTGATGTTTTTCATGGATGGTTATGGATGATTTATGGTTTTTGTAAGTGAGAATGAAAAAACAGTATATTTCTCACTAGAAAAACAGGAATTTTGTCACATTTATGTCTGTTTTCATGGATGGTTATGTGTGTTGGTCGATTTATTTGATGTTTTTCATGGATGGTTACGGATGATTTATGGTTTTTGTCAGTGAGAATTTGAATAACAGGAACTTTCTCACATTTATGTCTGTTTTTATGGTTTTTGTCAGTGAGAATGGAAAAACAGGAATTTTCTCACTTGAAACAACAGGAACTTTCTCACATTTACGGATGTCAACAGCAATTTATGTCTAGGCCTCAATTGATCCCGTACGAACCACGTGGTTTATGGTTTTCTCAGAGAGAATGAAAAAACAGGAACTTTCTCACATTTACGGATGTCAACATCAATTTATGTCTAGGCCTCAATTGATCCCGTACGAACCACGTGGTTTATGGTTTTCTCAGTGAGAATGAAAAAACAGGAACTTTCTCACATTTACGGATGTCAACAGCAATTTATGTCTAGGCCTCAATTGATCCCGTACGAACCACGTGGTACAGGGCTCCTTTTATGGGCATATAGACCCTAGGGGAAATGGATTTCTGAGAAATTGATTGCGTAATCGATTGGGAATTTGGAACACCTGTGCTGTCAGTCATTAATCAAATTGTTTCCAGGCAAAGTTTAATAATGTCTGACAGGTACTGTCAACAATTCTCCAGGAATAGAACCAAGTCATTAATGTCTTTGCCTCGGAAACAACTCTTCTGGTCAAACTCCAAAAGATATTAATAACCAAACGCCATGGAAACAATTCTCCAAGAAACATCTTAGCGATGAATTGTTTTAGCGCGGGAATCAGGTTTCTTAGTAATTTGAACTGCGTCAGCGCAGAGATGCCAAAAACAAAAGGAACAAGCTGAAATTACGTTTAGGGATTATTTGGGCGAAACCGTTTTAGGGAATTATTTCGGCGAAACAGTTAGAGACATTTTAAAAGATGATTTTTGAAGAGATTTTAGAAGAGGATTTGAGGGTGAAACTCTGTGGTCGTTATACTACACAAGTTCCATTTGAACAGTGTCGTGAGGTCCCCTACCCCAACCCCAATGGGTTCGATCCCCCTACCCCAACCCCAAAGGGTTCCAATCTCCCTACCCCAACCCCGAAGGAAGCCCTGGTCCTCAAAGGTCCCCCAAGCTCCCAAAGGGCCCCCGGATCCCCAAACGCCCTCCCCGGGCCCCCAAAGGCCCTCCCCCGGTCCTCAAAGGTCCCCCAGGCTTCCAAAGGGCTCCCGGACCCAAAAAGGCCCTCCCCGGGCCCCCAGGCCCTCACCGGGTCCCCAAAAGACCACCCGGCCCTAAAGGCCCCCCCAGACCCCCAAAGGACCACCCAGGCCCCAAAGGCCCCCTCCCCCTCCCCCTTGGCCCCCCAAGGGGTCCCCTCTCCCTCTCCCTCCCTCTCCTCCCCCTCCTCAGCTTCCCCTCCCCCATCCCCTCCTCCCCTTCCCCTCCTCCCCTCCCCTCCCCTTCCCTCCCCCATTTTTTAATATTTTATGATACTGACTAAGTTTTAGTTAAGAGTTTCGAGTTTTAGCTTAGAGTCTTAGTTTAGAGTTTTTTGTTAGAGCTCTAGTTTAGTTTAACTTTAGTTAAGAGTTTGATGTTTTACCTTTGAGTTTCAGTTAGAGTTCTAGTTTAGTTTAGTTTTAGTTAAGAGTTTGGTTTTTTACCTTAGAGTCTTAGCTTAGAGTTCTAGTTTAGTTTAGTTTTAGTTAAGAGTTTAGAGTTTTATCTTAGAGTCTAAGCTTAGAGTTTTTGTTAGAGTTCTAGTTTATTTTAGTTTTAGTTAAGAGTTTAGTGTTTTTAGCTTAGAGTCTTAGCTTAGAGTTTATGTTGAAGTTCTAGTACAGTTTAGTTTAGAGTTTTAGCTTAGAGTCTTAGCTTAGAGTTTTTGTTAGAGTTGAAGTTTAGTTTAGTTTTAGTTAAGAGTTTAGAGGTTTTTTTTGCTAGAGTTCTAGTTTAGTTTAATTTTAGTTAAGAGTTTGATTTTTTACCTTTGAGTTTCAGTTAGAGTTATAGTTTAGTTTTGTTTTAGTTAAGAGTTTAGAGTTTACCATAGAGTCTTAGCTTAGAGTTTTATTTAGAGTTCTAGTTTAGTTTAGTTTTAGTTACAGTTAAGAATTTAGAGTTTTAGCTTAGAGTCTTAGCTTATAGTTTTAGTTTGGTTAAGTTTTAGTTAAGGGTTTAGAGTTTTTAGCTTAGAGTTTTTGTTGAAGTTATAGTTTAGTTTAGTTTTAGTTAAGAGTTTAGAGTTTTACCTTAGAGTCTTAGCTTAGAGTTTTGTTAGAGTTCTAGTTTAGTTTAGTTTTAGTTAAGAGTTTAGAGTTTTTATATTTGAGTCTTCTATTGTTGTTTTTTTTAGGTTTTGTTATATTTAAGTTTTTTTTATCTTATATTTTTATCTTAGTGTTTTTATTTGATTTATATGTTATTTCTTTTTTAGTTCAGAGTTTATAGTTTTTATCTTAGAGTAGTAGCTTATAGTTTTATTAATAGTTCTAATTTAGTTTAGTTTAGTTACAGTTCAGAATTTAGAGTTTTAGCTTAGAGTCATAGATTATAATTTTACTTAAAGTTGTAGTTTGGTTAAGTTTTAGTTAAGAGTTTCGAGTTTTAGCTTAGAGTGTTAGCTTAGAGTTTTTGTTAGAGTTGAAGTTTAGTATAATTTTAGTAAAGAATTTGATGTTTTACCTTTGAGTTTCAGTTAGAGTTCTAGTTTAGTTTACTTTTAGTTAAGAGTTTAGAGTTTTTAGCTTAGAGTCTTAGCTTAAAGTTTTAGTTTGATTTAGTTTTAGTTAATAGTTTATAGTTTTTTTTTTGCTTAGAGTCTTAGCTTAGAGTTTTTGTTAGAGTTCTAGTTTAGTTTAGTTTTAGTTCAGAGTTTATAGTTTTTAGCTTAGAGTCTTAGCTTAGAGTTTTATTAAGAGTTATAGTTTAGTTTAGTTTAGCTACAGTTCAGAATTTAGAGTTTTAGCTTAGAGTCATAGCTTATAATTTTACTTAAAGTTGTAGTTTGGTTAAGTTTTAGTTAAGAGTTTAGAGTTTTAGCTTAGAGTCTTAGCACAGAGTTTTAGTTAGATTTGAAGTTTAGTTTACTTTTAGTTTAGAGTTTACAGTTTTTTAGCTTAGAGTCATAGCTTAGAGTTTTACTTAAAGTTTTAGTTTGACTAAGTTTTAGTTAAGAGTTTCGACTTTTAGCTTAGAGTCTTAGCTTAGATTTTTTTGTTAGAGTTCTAGTTTAGTTTAATTTTAGTTAAGAGTTTGATGTTTTACCTTTGAGTTTCAGATAGAGTTCTAGTTTAGTTTAGTTTTAGTTAAGAGTTTGGTGTTTTACCTTAGAGTCTTAGCTTAGAGTTCTAGTTTAGTTTAGTTTTACTTAAGAGTTTAGAGTTTTACCTTAGAGTCTCAGCTTAGAGTTTTAGTTAGATTTGAAGTTTGGTTTAGTTTTAGTTAAGAGTTTTTTTTAGCTTAGAGTCATAGCTTAGAGTTTTACTTAAAGTTTTAGTTTGACTAAGTTTTAGTTAAGAGTTTAGAGTTTTAGCTTAGAGTCTTAGCTTAGAGTTTTTTGTTACAGTTCTAGTTTAGTTTAATTTTAGCTAAGAGTTTGATGTTTTACCTTTGAGTTTCAGTTAGAGTTCTAGTTTAGTTCAGTTTTAGTTCAGAGTTTGGTGTTTTACCTTAGAGTCTTATCTTAGAGTTATAGTTTAGTTTAGTTTTACTTAAGAGTTTATAGTTTTATCTTAGAGTCTCAGCTTAGAGTTTTTTTTTAGAGTTATAGTTTTTTTTAGTTTTATTTAAGAGTTTAGTGTTTTTAGCTTAGAGTCTTAGCTTAGAGTTTATGTTTAAGTTCTATTATATTTTAGTTTTAGTTTATATTTTTATCTTAGAGTATTAGATTATATTTTTTTTTAGAGTTTAATTTTAGTTTAGTTTTATTTAAGAGTTTAGAGTTTTTTTTTGTTAGAGTTATAGTTTAGTTTAAATTTATTTAAGAGTTTGATTTTTTAACTTTGAGTTTAAGTTAGAGTTATAGTTTATTTTAGTTTTAGTTAAGAGTTTAGAGTTTACCATAGAGTCGTAGCTTAGAGTTTTAGTTAGAGTTCTAGTTTAGTTTAGTTTTAGTTACAGTTCAGAATTTAGAGTTTTAGCTTAGAGTCATAGCTTAGAGTTTTACTTAAAGTTATAGTTTGGGTAAGTTTTAGTTAAGAGTTTAGAGTTTATAGCTTAGAGTTTTTTGTTGAAGTTCTAGTTTAGTTTAGTTTTAGTTAATAGTTTAGAGTTTTAGCTTAGAGTCTTAGCTTAGAGTTTTTGTTAGAGTTCTAGTTTAGTTTATTTTTATTTAATAATTTATAGTTTTTAGCTTAGAGTCTTATCTTAAGGTTTTAGTTTGGTTTAGTTTTAGTTAAGAGTTTTTTTTTAGCTTAGAGTCGTAGCTTAGAGTTTTTGTTAGAGTTCTAGTTTAGTTTAGTTTTAATTAAGAGTTTAGAGTTTTTAGCTTATAGTCGTAGCTTAGAGTTTTATTCAGAGTTCTAATTTAGTTTAGTTTAGTTACAGTTCAGTATTTAGAGTTTTAGCTTAGAGTCATAGCTTATAATTTTACTTAAAGTTGTAGTTTGGTTAAGTTTTAGTTCAGAGTTTCGAGTTTTAGCTTAAAGTCTTAGCTTAGAGTTTTTGTTAGTGTTGAAGTTTAGTTTAATTTTAGTTAAGAATTTGATGTTTTACCTTTGAGTTTCAGTTAGAGTTCTAGTTTAGTTTACTTTTAGTTAAGAGTTTAGAGTTTTTAGCTTAGAGTCTTAGCTTAAAGTTTTAGTGTGGTTTAGTTTTAGTTAAAAGTTTAGAGGTTTTTTTTTGCTTAGAGTCTTAGCTTAGAGTTTTTGTTAGAGTTCTAGTTTAGTTTAGTTTTAGTTAATAGTTTAGAGTTTTAGCTAAGAGTTTTTGTTAGAGTTGAAGTTTAGTTTAATTTTAGTTAAGAATTTGATGTTTTACCTTTGAGTTTCAGTTAGAGTTCTAGTCTAGTTTACTTTTAGTTTAGAGTTTAGAGTTTTTTAGCTTAGAGTCTTAGCTTAGAGTTTTAGTTAGAGTTCTAGTTTAGTTTAGTTTTAGTTAAGAGTTTAGAGTTTTTTAGCTTATAGTCTTAGCTTAGAGTTTTTGTTAGAGTTCTATTTTATTTTATTTTTAGTTAAGAGTTTAGATTTTTTAGATTAGAGTCTTAGCTTAGAGTTTTTGTTTAAGTTTTTTTTTAGTTTAGTTTTAGTTTTAGTTAATAGTTTAGAGTTTTAGCTTAGAGTCTTAGCTTAGAGTTTTTGTTGAAGTTTTAGTTTAGTTTAGTTTTAGTTTTAGTTAATAGTTTAGAGTTTTAGCTTAGAGTCTTAGCTTATAGTTTTTTTTAGAGTTGAAGTTTAGTTTAGTAATAGTTAGGAGTTTAGATTTTTAGCTTAGAAACTTAGCTTAGAGTTTTAGTTAAGTTTAGATTTACTTAAGAGTTTAGAATTTTAGCTTAGAGTCTCAGCTTAGAGTTTTTGTTAGAGTTCTAGTTTAGTTTAGTTTTAGTTAAGAGTTTAGTGTTTTTAGCTTAGAGTCTTAGCTTAGAGTTTTTGTTGAAGCTCTAGTTTAGTTTAGTTTTAGTTAAGAGTTTCAGCTTAGACTTGGAGTTTTAATTAGAGTTCTAGTTTAGTTTAGTTTTAGTTAAGAGTTTAGAGTTTTTAGCTTAGAGTCTTAGCTTAGTTTTATTTAGAGTTCTAGTTTAATTTAGTTTTAGTTAAGAGTTTAGAGTTTTACCATAGAGTTTTAGTTAGAGTTAAAGTTTAGTTTAGTTACAGTTAAGAATTTAGATTTTTAGCTTAGAGTCATAGCTTAGAGTTTTACTTAAAGTTATAGCTTGGTTAAGATTTAGTTAAGAGTTTCGAGTTTTAGCTGAGTCTTAGCTTACAGTTTTTTTTAGAGTTCTATTTTAGCTTAGTTTTACTTAAGAGTTTAGAGTTTTACCTTAGAGTCTTAGCTTAGAGTTTTTGTTAGAGTTCTAGTTTAGTTTAACTTTAGTTAAGAATTTGGTGTTTCACCTTTGAGTTTCAGTTAGAGTTCTAGTTTAGTTTACTTTTAGTTAAGAGTTTAGTGTTTTAACTTAGAGTCTTAGCATATAGTTTTAGTTAGAGTTCTAGTTTAGTTTTAGTTAAGAGTTTAGAATTTTAGCTTAGAGTCTTAGCTTAGAGTTTTTGTTAGAGTTCTAGTTTAGTTTAATTTTAGTTAAGAATTTGATGTTTTACCTTTGAGTTTCAGTTAGAGTTCTAGCTTAGTTTACTTTTAGTTAAGAGTTTAGTGTTTTACCTTAGAGTCTTAGCTTAGAGTTTTAGTTAGAGTTCTCGTTTAGTTTAGTTTTAGTTAAGAGTTTAGAATTTTAGCTTAGAGTCTTAGCTTAGAGTTTTTGTTAGAGTTCTAGTTTATTTTAGTTTTAGTTATGAGTTTAGAGTTTTTGTCTTAGACTCCTTTGCTTAGAGTTTTTGTTGAAGTTATAGTTTAGTTTAGGTTTAGTTAATATTTTAGATTTTTAGCTTAGAGTCGTAGCATTGAGTCTTTGTTAGAGTTATTGTTCATTTCAGATAAAGTTAAGTGTCAAGAGTTTTAACATTTGCAATGGGTTCATAATTTTAGTTTAGGTTAGTTTTAGTTAAGAGTTTAGAGTTTTACCTTAGTCTTAGCTTAGAGTTATAGTTAGAGTTGAGGTTTAGTTTAGTTATAGTTAAGAGTTTAGAGTTTTTAGATTAGAGTCGTAGTTTAGAGTCTTTGTTAGAGTTCTATTTTAGTTTACTTAAGAGTTTAGACTTTTATCATAGAATAATAGCTTAGAGTTTTTGTTGAAGTTTTAGTTTAGTTTAGTTTTAGTTAAGAGTTAAGAGTTTTTTTTCTTAGAGTCCTAGCTTAGAGTTTTTGTTAGAGTTATAGTTTAATTTACTTTTAGCTAAGAGTTTGTAGTTTTAACTTATATTCATATATTTTAGTTTCTTTTAGAGCTCTATTTTAGTTTCTTTTTATTTAATATTGTTTAATTGTATATTATATTCTTATATTAGAGTTTTTTTTATATTTATAGTTTAGTTTTTTTTTATTTAAGATTTTAGAGGATGTAGCGTATAGTCTTAGCTTAGAGTTTTTATTGAAGTTCTAGTTTAGATTAGTTTTAGTTAAGAGTTTATAGTTTTAGCTTAGAGTCTTAGCTTAGAGTTTTCGTTAGAGTTTTAGTTTAGTTCAGTTTTAGTTAAGAGTTTTGAGTTTTACCTTAAAGTCTTAGATTAGAGTTTTAATTAGGGTTGAAGTTTCGTTTAGTTTAGTTATAGTTAAGAGTTTATAGTTTTAGCTTAGAGTCTTAGCTTAGAGTTTTAGCTAGAGTTATTGTTTATTTTTGTTTTACTTAAGAGTTATAGCTTAGAGGTTTAGCCTAGAATCTTAGCTTAGAGATTTAGTTAGAGTTGAAGTTTAGTCCAAACTAGCATAACCACAAAATTACACAATATTGCATAGAAATACCAAAACCATAGGTTAGATTAGGTTAGAGTTTAGACTCATAGGTAAGAGTTTAGACTCTAAACTATTAACTAAAACTAAACTAAACTAGAACTTCAACAAAAACTCTAAGATAAAAACTCTAAACTCTTAAATAAAACATAACCAAACTAAAACTTTAAGCTAAGACTATAAGCTAAAACTATAAATAATGAACTGGAACTAAAACTAAACTAAACTAGAACTCTAACTAAAACTCTAAGATAAGACTCTATGGTAAACTCTAAACTATTAACTAAAACTAAACTAAACTGGAACTCTAACTGAAACTCAAAGGTAAAAAATCAAACTCTTAACTAAAATTAAACTAAACTAGAACTCTAGCAAAAAAAAAACTCTAATCTCTTAACTAAAACTAAACTAAACTTCAACTCTAACAAAAACTCTAAGCTAAGACTCTAAGCTAAAATTCTAAACTAAAACTAAACTGTACTAGAACTTCAACATAAACTCTAAGCTAAGACTCTAAGCGAAAAACACTAAACTCTTAACTAAAACTAAAATGAACTAGAACTCCAAAAAAAACTCTAAGCTAAGACTCTAAGCTAAAACTCTAAAATATTAATTAAAAATAAACTAAAACTATAACTCTAAGCTAATAATCTAATGTAAAACACCAAACTCTTAACTAAAACTAAACTAAACTAGAACTATAACTGAAACTCAAAGGTAAAACATCAAACTCTTAGCTAAAATTAAACTAAACTAGAACTCTAACAAAAAACTCGAAGCTAAGACTCTAAGCCAAAACTCGAAACTCTTAACTAAAACTTAGTCAAACTAAAACTTTAAGTAAAACTCTAAGCTATGACTCTAAGCTAAAAAACTGTAAACTCTAAACTAAAAGTAAACTAAACTTCAAATCTAACTAAAACTCTAAGCTAAGACTCTAAGATAAAACTCTAAACTCTTAACTAAAACTAAACTAAACTAGAACTCTAACAAAAACTCTGTGCTAAGACTCTAAGCTAAAACTCTAAACTCTTAACTAAAACTAAACCAAACTACAACTTTAAGTAAAATTATAAGCTATGACTCTAAGCTAAAACTCTAAATTATGAACTGTAACTAAACTAAACTAAACTAGAACTCTGAATAAAACTCTAAGCTAAGACTCTAATCTAAAAACTCTAAACTCTTAACTAAAAATAAACTAAACTAGAACTCTAAAAAAAACTCTAAGATAAGACTCTAAGCTAAAAAAAAAACTCTAAACTTTTAACTAAAACTAAACCAAACTAAAACTTTAAGCTAAGACTCTAAGCTAAAAACTCTAAACTCTTAACTAAAAGTAAACTAAACTAGAACTCTAACTGAAACTCAAGGGTAAAATATCAAATTCTTAACTAAAATTAAACTAAACTTCAACTCTAACAAAAACTCTAAGCTAAGATTCTAAGCTAAAACTCGAAACTCTTAACTAAAACTTAACCAAACTACAACTTTAAGTAAAATTATTAGCTATGACTCTAAGCTAAAACTCTAAATTCTGAACTGTAACTAAACTAAACTAAATTAGAACTCTTAATAAAACTCTAAGCTACGACTCTAAGATAAAAACTATAAAATATTAACTAAAACTAAACTGACCTATAACTCTAACAAAAACTCTAAGATAAGACTCTAAGCTAAAAAAAAACTCATAAATAAAACTAAACCAAACTAAAACTTTAAGCTAAGACTCTAAGCTAAAAACTCTAAAATATTAACTAAAACTAAACTAAACTAGAACTCTAACAAAAACTCTAAGCTAAGACTCTAAGCTAAAACACTAAACTCTTAACTAAAACTAAACTAAACTAGAACTTCAACAAAAACTCTAAGCTAAGAACTCTAAACTCTTAACTAAAACTTAACCAAACTAAAACTTTAAGCTAAGACTCTAAGCTAAAACTCTAAATTCTGAACTGTAACTAAAACTAAACTAAACTAGAACTCTAACTAAAACTCTTAGCTAAGACTCTATGATAAACTCTAAACTCTTAACTAAAACTAAAATAAATTAGAACTCTAACTGAAACTCAAAGGTAAAAAATCAAACTCTTAACTAAAATTAAACTATACTAGAATTCTAGCAAAAAAAACCTCTAAACTCTTAACTAAAACTAAACTAAACTTCAACTCTAACAAAAACTCTAAGCTAAGACTCTAAGCTAAAACTCTAAACTAAAACTAAACTATACTAGAACTTCAACATAAACTCTAACCTAAGACTCTAAGCTAAAAACACTAAACTCTTAACCAAAACTAAAATAAACTAGAAATATAACAAAAACTATAATCTTATAATATAATCTAAAACTATACACTATTAATTAAAAATAAAATAAAATAGAACTCTAAGATAATACTATAATTTAAAACACTAAACTATTAACTAAAACTAAACTAAACTAGAACTCTAACTGAAACTCAAAGGTAAAACATCAAACTCTTAACTAAAATTAAACTAAACTAGAACTCTAACAAGAAACTCTAAGCTAAGACTCTAAGCTAAAACTCGAAACTCTTAACTAAAACTTAGTCAGTATCATAAAATATTAAAAAATGGGGGAGGGAAGGGGAGGGGAGTGGGAGGAGGGGAAGGGGAGGAGGGGTGGGGAGGGGAAGGTGAGGAGGGGGAGGAGAGGGAGGGAGATGGAGGGGGGACCCTTTGGGGGCTATGAGGGGAGGGGGAGGGGGCCTTTGGGGCCTGGGGGGTCCTTTGGGGTTCTGGGGGGGCCTTTAGGGCCGGGTGGTCCTTTGGGGACCTGGTGAGGGCCTGGGGGCCTGGGGAGGGCCTTTGGGGGTCCGGGGGCCCTTTGGAAGCCTGGGGGACCTTTGAGGACCGGGGGAGGGCCTTTGGGGGCCCGGGGAGGGCGTTTGGGGATCCGGGGGCCCTTTGGGAGCTTGGGAGACCTTTGAGGACCGGGGCTTCCTTCAGGGTTGGGGTAGGGGGATTGGAACCCTTTGGGGTTGGGGTAGGGGGATCGAACCCATTGGGGTTGGGGTAGGGGACCTCACGACACTGTTCAAATGGAACTTGTGTAATATAACGACCACAGAGTTTCACCCTCAAATCCTCTTCTAAAATCATCTTCAAAAATCATCTTTTAAAATGTCTCTAACTGTTTCGCCGAAATAATTCCCTAACACGGTTTCGCCCAAATAATCCCTAAACGTAATTTCAGCGTGTTCCTTTTGTTTTTGGCATCTCTGCGCTGACGTATTTCAAATTACTAAGAAACCTGATTCCCGCGCTAAAACAATTTATCGCTAAGATGTTTCTTGGAGAATTGTTTCCATGGCGTTTGGTTATTAATATCTTTTGGAGTTTGACCAAAAGAGTTGTTTCCGAGGCAAAGACATTAATGACTTGGTTCTATTCCTGGAGAATTGTTGACAGTACCTGTCAGACATTATTAAACTTTGCCTGGAAACAATTTAATTAATGACTGACAGCACAGGTGTTCCAAATTCCCAATCGATTACAAAATCAATTTCTCAGAAATCCATTTCCCCTAGGGTCTCTATGCCCATAAAAGGAGCCCTGTACCACGTGGTTCGTACGGGATCAATTGAGGCCTAGACATAAATTGCTGTTGACATCTGTAAATGTGAGAAAGTTCCTGTTTTTTATTTTCACTGAGAAAACCATAAACCACGTGGTTCGTACGGCATCAATTGAGGCCTAGACATAAATTGCTGTTGACATCCGTAAATGTGAGAAAGTTCCTGTTTTTTCATTCTCACTGAGAAAACCATAAACCACGTGGTTCGTACGGGATCAATTGAGGCCTAGACATAAATTGTTGTTGAAATCCGTAAATGTGAGAAAGTTCCTGTTTTTTCAAGTGAGAAAATTCCTGTTTTTCCATTCTCACTGACAAAAACCATAAAAATAGACATAAATGTGAGAAAGTTCCTGTTATTCAAATTCTCACTGACAAAAACCATAAATCATCCATAACCATCCATGAAAAACATCAAATAAATCGACCAACACACATAATAATCTATGAAAAAAGAAATAAATCTGACAAATTCCTTTTTTTCAATTTAGAAAAATACTGTCTTTTCATTCTCACTGACAAAAACCATAAATCATCCATAACCATCCATGAAAAACATCAAATAAATCGACCAACACACATAACCATCCAAGAAAACAGACATCAATGTGAGAAAATTCCTGTTTTTTCATTCTCACTGACAAAAACCATAAAAACATGCATAAATTATGTAAAAAAGTTGTAGGTGGCAGCAAGGGTGAGGGGTGGGGCTGGTACCCCCCCTTCTAATCGTGCTCTGGACCAACAGAATCATATATTTTATGGGGAAGTGGGAAGGGGGCTAGTGGGCCTAAAATTGGGCACATAACTTTTGTTTCTGATTATTTATATTGTAAGGGAGCTGTTACGGATGAGTTTGCTCGGCCAAGACTGGATTGAAGTATATAATTGTGAAATCAAACTTTTTACTTTTATTTATTTGTTTTTTATGTGAGTTTTTACTTTTCCTTGCTCTACAGAGTAAATTAAAATTGGGGACTAACAGAACTTACACAAAAAAAAAATGGGCCCAACACGCCAGAGGCTTTGCTAAGGTTTCAGTTCATGTCGACAATGTCCCCTTTCCCCTTTCCACCATCACTACCAAAATATAAATAGATAGAAAAACTGAGGTACAAAAACCTCAGTTTGGCACCTTTTCATAAGCTGAATCGTAGGGACAGCAGTCCCTCATTGAACACCCTCCCTAGCTACACCCCTCCTCAATCTCATATCTTAACCAAAGAGAAAAAGTGTAGTTACAGTCACATGTTTTTGTATAAAAAAATATGGTTTAACTCTATTGGCTTATTTCTGTGACGCCAATCATCACAAAAACCAATCATATTATTCCTTAAGCGTATTTTAGAAACTGAATCCAGATAACCCTTCCTTTATTACCCATTTTTAAACTGAACCATTGCTGCTATGTTAAATTTGAGCAATGAAAAAAAAACACAACCTGATTGGTTCTTGTGCATGAAATTAAATAAAAAAAAGTTTTTTAAACTGAAAGTAAGGAGCGACATTAAAACTTAAAACGAACAGAAATTATTCCGTATATGAAAGGGGCTGTCCCCTCCTCAACGCTTCGCTCTTTACGCTAAAGTTTTTTATTGTTTTAAAAAATAAAGTTGTGAGACAGAGTCAAACTTTAGCGTTAAGAGCGAAGCGTTGAGGAGGGGACAGCCCCTTCCATATACGGAATAATTTCTGTTCGTTTTAAGTTTTAATGTCGGTCCTTACTTTCAGTTTAAAAAACTAGTTTTTTTATTTAATTTCTGATCGTTTTTTAGTTAATGCAGCTTTTATTTTAGCTCACCGTCATTGAATAAGTAAGCAAAATTTGCATAAAATTTTTACTCTTCTTTTGCTAAATGGTTGTCTCGAAATTTGGTTCTGAAGTAATTTACAAATTAACTTACGTAACTAACTTCTATATTCGTATATTTTTCTTCTGGTAAAAAATACAAAGTTGCAGATTTTTGCAGATATGAGCTTGAAACGTATGTAATAGGGTTTTGTGATACGCTGAATCTGGCGGTATGATTTTCATTAAAATTCTTTCACTTGTAGGGGATGTTTCCCCCCTCTTTAAAAAATCGGGTAAATTTTCTCAGGCTCGTAGCCTCTGATGAGTAATACTAAACTTAAGAAAATTTATATATTTAGAATCAGCATTATAAACCCATTCTTTTGATACATTTTTTTTATTGTTTTTTTTACGTATATGTTATTACGTATATGAGGGGTTCCACCCTTAGTCAATACCACGCTCTTTACGTTAAAAGTTAAAGCAAATTTAATTCACAAACCCCTGAATCACGAAGGCCGTTTAATTCGAATAGATAGCTCTTTTGAAAGCACTAAAAAAACTGTAGCGTAAAGAGTGAGGTATTGACTTGGGGGAGAACCCCCTCATATACGTTATAATTTCTGTTAGTTTTAAGTTCTTATGTTGCTTCTTACTTTCAGTTGAAAAAACTTTTTTTTTTCAATTTAATTTCTGATCGCTTTTTAAATAATGCTTGGATTAATAGAAATGTCCCTTACCCAAAAGAAACAACCTCCACGGAAAGATTCTCTCGAGTAACCCCCTCCTCCAGCCCCCCCCCCTTCACTAGAAAAAAATCCTTCCTGAAAATGTCTGTATACTTCCCAATAACCAATAAATAATGCTGGCAAGTCCGGCGCCCCCTTCATGGCAATTTCCCTTCCCCCATGAACACTTCCTTCATGGACAGATCCTCCAACATAACCCCCTACCCACCCCCCTACCAGAAAAAAAACCTCCTGAACACTTCTGTATAGTTCCCAATAACCAATACTATATGTCAACATTGGGTAAAGTTCATAACTTTCAGTCCTCCCCCCGGGGACTTTGGGGGAGTAAGTCATCCTAAAGGACATAGTTGTCACATTTTCGACCATGCTGAACAAAATGGCTATCTCAAAATTTTTGATCGGGTGACTTTGGGAAAAAAATGAGCGTGGGAGGGGTTCTAGTTGCCCTCCATTTTTTTGGTCACATAAAAAGGAAACTAGAACTTTTAATTTCCATTCGAATGAGCCCTCCCCCGATATCCTACGACCAATGGGTCGATACGATCACCCCTGGGGGAAAAAAAAAACAAATAGAAATGCATCCGTGATCTTTCTTCTGGCAAAAAATGTAAAATTCCGCATTTTTGTAGATAGGAGCTTGAAAACTCTAAAGTAGGGTTCTCTGATACGCTGAATATGATGGTGTGATTTTCATTAAGGTTCTATAAATTTTAGGGGGTCTTTCCCCCCTTTTTTCGAAAATCAGCCACATTTTCTCAGGCGCGTAACTTTTGATGGGTATCACAAAGTTTGATTAAAATTATATATTTGAAATCATCATTGAAATCTGATTCTTTTGATGTATCTATTGGTATCATAAACCCGTTTTCTAGAGTTTCGGTTACCATTGAGCCGGGTAGTTCCTTATTTACAGTTTGTTACCACGAACTGTTTGATTTTAAACAGGCAAAACGAGTTAAAAACTTTGTGAATGCGATATTTTTCGCATGTAAAATCTCTGTTTCTTTGTGGATTAGATTTTAATTACGAGAATAAATATAGTGATGAGACGAATTTGATCTAAATA
The DNA here is from genome assembly GCF_049724085.1 of Artemia sp. Qi Xiang Cuo. NCBI lineage: Eukaryota > Metazoa > Arthropoda > Branchiopoda > Anostraca > Artemiidae > Artemia > Artemia sp. Qi Xiang Cuo. Next base: position 13,980,674 of record NC_142811.1, read on the forward strand.
ATGCAATTTTGAGCTGTTTGATAGTTGTTTGAAGTAGTTTGATAGTTAGTAAGAAGATACATCCTATGTTATTACCAGTTGGCTATGTTTATTACATTCTAATATGCTTTCAGTAAAGAGCCAGTTAAGTTATAAACAAAGCAAGAGCTTAAAGAGGAGTGTGGCAGTATCCCTTGTACTTAGGATAATGGCTGTTTGTTCAAAGATTTGGCATGGCTCTTCAGTTTCTGTCGAAAAAAACTATTTTTTTTTCTTTTCTGTTTGTTGCCTGTTTACAGCAAGATGATTCTTCGTTGTTTAATAATATGAAGACCCCCCCCCCCGCTAAAGTGGGCCCTCGGAGATGATTTGATTATCTACAGCTCCGGGATCGTTTAAACAAAATTATTTCGTAATTTTTGGACTAACTACATGTTGGCCCCATTCGAACCAAAAATGAAGCACTGTATAACCCCCTCCCCTAAAATAATAGAAGCTAATTGATGTGTAATATCTTTTGGTACTTGAAGAAAATATAAGAAAAAGCGAATAATATTTTTTCTTTGGTTTTCCTTGACAAATGGCTCGATGTGGTTACCAATAGAAGAGGGCACCCCTGAAAGAAAATTCTGGATGGAGTCTGAAATGCAAAAAAAAGTTATTTTTGCGGGTGTATCTTTCCTGTGTTCCAAAGGATGGAGTTTTTTTAGGTGATCTTAATTTTGGGTTAGTGAACTGTATGCTCCCCAGAGATTTTGTAAAATCCCATATTATACTATGAGAGAGGTATGTCTCTGTTATAGGGTTCTCAGGCACGTTTCAAATTAACTACTATTAGGAACGTGGCAATTTTTATGGCACTTTGATAGTATTTACCATGAATAAAATTAAATACTTTAAAATACAATTAATTTAAAATTAAAGACTTTAAAATACATTAAAGTCAAAATAAACACAATAATACAAAGAACAAAAAGGGAAACTTAAAACAAGCAAAAACCACCAAAAATATGAGGTGGGCTGCTACCCTCCACCTTTTAAATCCCATGGGGTCAGAGAAGCGGAAATTATCATAACCTTAAGAAGGGACAGAGAACCTTCTCAAGACCAGAACGTAATTTGCGCTGTACTGAAAACAAAATACACGTTAAATGTCTTCACTTTTTACTTTAATAAATCATAACCTATTCAAACTTTTAGGAATAAAAATCAACACATGTATATTAAACTGACAATCCACGTTCATTTGTTATTTTGTTAATTTAGTGCAAATTATGTTTTGGTCTTGAAAAGGCACGGGGATTGTTAGCCCTACTCATGTTAAATTTTGCTTGTTGCGAGTTTGGCATCGTTATTTATTGGTTATTTGTTTGGCATATTGGTTATTGGTTATTTATTGGTTATTTATCTGTTCGTTTTCAATTTCATATTTTTATTGATGGTTATTTTTGGTAGTTTTTAATACATTACCTTCGCCCATTTGTGAACTTACCAATTTAGGTTTACAGATTTAAATAACTTAACTGGTAATTTTAAATAATATAACGGGTAAAAATTTTTTTACTAATTTAAATCGGTCCTAATAGCGGTCATAAGGTTCCCTTTTGTTGAAAATTTATTTTAACAATAATAATTTAAAATAAGTGATAATTAGTTAATAATTTTAAACAAATAAACGATTATAACCATTATGACCAATTAAATTATATAAATTTGTGAATTTTCTGGAATGAAACCATTTAAGCCATGCCACAAAAAAACCAGGTAGCTTAAAAAAAATACATTCAAACAAGTACATTTCTCTTTCCTTGTATCTTGAAATTTCAAACTTACTATCTTTGCGCATGAAGGAGCTTTATAAGGGAGCCGTATGAAGGAGGTATATTTGCGCATAAAGAAGCTGTCTAAGGGTTGAAAAATAGAAAGAGTTTTGACTACTTTAAACTTACTCAATATAACTAAGAATATTATAACCAATTGGAATTACTATTTTTCCATTCAACCTTTACTTACTGAGTTTTTAGCTCGTTTAACTTACCTTGTTCTTATTCGAAAGATAAGAAGCTTCAAGCTTAAATGCCTATCAAACAGAGTGTGGTAACAAACTGCAAGCAAAGAACGGCAAGTTAGCGTATACGGTAACAATCAAACAGTTCGTGGTAACGAACTGTAAGTAAGGAGCGACCCGGCTCAATGGTAACCGAAACTGTAGAAAACGGAATTTTGATACCAATAGATACATCAAAGGAATCATATTTTAATGCTGATTTCAAATATATAAGTTTATATATATGTCCTACCTATCAAAAGTTCAGCGCCTGAGAAAATTTGGCTGATTTTCGAAAAAAGGGGAAAAGACCACCCCCTAAAAGTTATAGAACCTCAATAAAAATCACACCATCATATTCAGCGTATCAGAGAACCCTACTGCGGAAGTTTCAAGCTCCTATCTACAAAAATGTGGAATTTTGCATTTTTTGCCAGAAGAAAGATCATGGATGCGTGTTTATTTGTTTGTTTGTTTGTTTGCTTTTTGTTTTTTTTCTCTCAGGGGTGATTGTATCGACCCAGTGGTCCTAGAATATCGTAGGAGGGCTCATTCGAACGGAATTAAAAAGTTCTAGTGCCCTTTTTAAGTGACCAAAAAAATGGAGGGCAACTAGACCCCTCCCACGCTCATTTTTTTCCCAAAGTCCTCCGATCAAAATTTTGAGATAGCCATTTTGTTCAGCAGGGTCGAAAATATGATAAATATGTCTTTTAGGATGACTTAATCCCCCAAGTCCCCGGGGGGAGGGCTGAAAGTTATGAACTTTACCCAATGTTAACATATAGTATTGGTTATTGGGAAGTATACAGACGTTTTCAGAGGGGATTTTTTCGGGTAGTGGGGGGGGGGCGTGGGTCGGGCATTATGTGGGAGGATCTTACCATGAAGGAAGTTTTCATGGGAGAAGGGATATTGCTATGAAGGGGGCGCAGTATTTCCCAGCATTATTTAAAAAAAGATCAGAAATTATATAAAAACAAGTTTTTAACTGAAAGTAAGGAGCAACATCAAAACTTAAAACGACAGAAAACATTACGTATACGATTCGGTTCATCCCCTAGTCAATACCTCGCTCTTTAAGCCAAAGATTATTTAATACTTTCATAAGAGCTATTTATTCTAATTAACGGCATTTGTAATTAAGGGGTCATTTTTGAAGAATTGGAACAAAATTCGAACTTTAGCTTAAAGAGCAAGGTATTGACTAGGGGGCGAACCCTCTAATATACGAATTAAAAATATAAGAATATAGAAGTTCGTTACGTAAGTTAATTCGTAAGTTACGTATATTTATTACTAATAAAAACGTTCGTAAATAAAATTAAACAACTTTCGAGAAAGCCATTTAACCAAATAAAAGTAAAATGAATGCACAAATTTCGTTTTAGTTATTCATGTACGGTGAGCCAGAATCAAAACCTGCATTAATTCAAAAACGTTCAAAAATTAAACAAAAAAAAACAAGTTTTTTTAACTGAAAGTAAGGAACGACGTTAAAACTTAAAACGAACAGAAATTATTCTGTATATGAAAGGGGCTGTCCCCTCCTCAACGCCTCACTCTTTACGCTAAAGTTTGACTTTCTCACAACTCTATTTTTTTTTTAAACAGTAAAAAACTTTAGCGTAAAGAGCGAGGCGTTGAGGAGGGGACAGCCCCTTTCATATACAGAATAATTTCTGTTCTAAGTTTTAAGTTTTAACGTCGTTCCTTACTTTCAGTTAAAAGAACTTGTTTTTTTTTATAACTATAAAAAACGGGGTTCTAATACCTATGTCGTAGAAATATCCTTTTTATTGTGATTCTAAATTTATGAAAACCAATAGATGTAAACCTCTTTTGTAATTTGAATAGCCTAGAAGAATTTTGCAATTTTATTAAAAAGTAGGAAAAACACTTAAAAGGGCTGAAATCCTTAGAAAAATTGCATGTCATGTTCAGCATATTCAAGAGCCCTACTGCAGAAGTTTCAATTTCGTCAAATTTAGCTTCTAAGGTTTCAGCTTGTCATATTCAGCATATTCAAGAGCCCTGCTTTGGAGGTTTCAATTCGTGTCCGCAAAGATGATTTTTTCTGATAAATTTGACGAAAGGCTTGTGTTTATTTGTTATTTCTTCTCCAGTTGCGACCATTTCAAAGTAATGGCTGTATGGTATCGGGGACGACTCATTCCAATGAAAATACAAAATTGCAGAGCCCTTTTTAAGCAACAAAAAAGATCGACCCCCGGGAAAACGCCAATTTGCGCCATTTTATGAAGCAGATTAAAAATATTGACCCGGAAAATGTTCTACAAGGTGTAAGTATAACATACCGGTTTCATATTTTACTACAGCAAAACACGGATTTTGGCTATTCTGTGCCAGAGAACAGAAATTTTGCCCGAAAAAGACAAAAATTCTCTCAAGTGACAACTCTGAGAAAGGAAATCTACTTAGAACTATCAAAAAGCTATATTAATATGCTCCCGGTTCCGTAGGCCATAGCATCCTCCCACTAAGAGTATAGATATCATTTTCTGAAAAATATTTTAGGATATCAATCCCCTCTTAAAAATTATAAGGAGTCATTTTTCTTGGGATTCTTTCATTTACTAAGCATTGTTATACAAAAGTTATAATTTATTGTAAAGACCCGGCACAATTGGGGGGGGGGGAGTCTCCTCACATTTACATTACAACGACCAGAACAATATTAACACTGAACAGAAATTAAGCCAAAAAAGTGTCAAAGTAAAGAGCAACATTAAAATTCAAAATGAAAAGAATCTACCCAGTATATGACAAGGGTTGCCATTGGCCCTTCACTGTTTAAGGACACCCTAGACGGTCAATTATTTTGATCAAAAGCTTCCGTCAATCAATTGATTAAAGCATGATTGACCGTCTAGGAACCTGTTTGACGCTTGAGCCAAGCTTTGCTGGTGATTGATAGAAAGTTTAAATCACTCAATCTGTTCTTAGACGGGCAATCATGCTTTAATCAATTGATTGACGGAATCTTTTGATCAAAATGATTGGCCGTCTAGGGTGTCCTTTACGCTAAAGTTTGACTTTATTTCGTCAATGGTTCAAATCAAATACTACAATAGAATAGCAACATGACAAGCAGTTTTTGTTCAATGTCTTGTGAGTGGAGGGGTTTATTGATCTGTATTTGGTTTAAAAAATAAATAAAATAAAAAATAAAATTTTTAGTTTAAGTGCTTTGAAGGACAATTGGCGAATAGGCAAAAAGGCTATAGGTGAAGAAGCTGCAGTTGCTATCTGTTTTTTTATTAGAACATTCTTTTGGTGAAAAAAGAGTTGAAATTCAGCGTAAAGACTGATGGGTTGAGGGGCAGTACCTCTCTCACGATGCAGGATAATTTTGTCCGTTTTGAATTTTCATGTTACTCTTCACTTTCATCTAAAATCTTGTCTCTTTGTTTAATAACAATTTATATAATCCATATTCTAAATAACTTTTTCCCAGGCCTTGATTTCTTTGAACATAACTTGTGGAATCTTAAAGCCTTTGCCTGTACAGTAAATATAAAATTCGTACAACGAAATAGACTAGGTGTGAATCACACATTGCCCTATACAGCTGAAACTTTTGGGAACTGGGAGGCTTACATGATTTATTGGCGTGAACGGGGAGTCAAAAGGCACACCTTACGGACTCGTCTGTTTGTCCCATCCTTATCGTCGACTATGGGAACTGGGAGGCTTACATGATTTATTGGCGTGAACGGGGAGTCAAAAGGCACACCTTACGGACTCGTCTGTTTGTCCCATCCTTATCGTCGACTATGGGAACTGCGAGGCTTACATGATTTATTGGCGTGAACGGGGAGTCAAAAGGCACACCTTACTGACTCGTCTGTTTGTCCCATCCTTATCGTCGACTATGGGAACTGGGAGGCTTACATGATTTATTGGCGTGAACGGGGAGTCAAAAGGCACACCATACGGACTTGTCTGTTTGTCCCATACTTCTCGTCTACTATGGGAACTGGGAGGCTTACATGATTTATTGGCGTGAACGGGGAGTCAAAAGGCACACCTTACAGACTTGTCTGTTTGTCCCATCCTTATCGTCGACTATGGGAACTGGGAGGCTTACATGATTTATTGGCGTGAACGGGGAGTCAAAAGGCACACCTTACAGACTCGTCTGTTTGTCCCATCCTTATCGTCGACTATGGGAACTGGGAGGCTTACATGATTTATTGGCGTGAACGGGGAGTCAAAAGGCACACCTTACTGACTCGTCTGTTTGTCCCATCCTTATCGTCGACTATGGGAACTGGGAGGCTTACATGATTTATTGGCGTGAACGGGGAGTCAAAAGGCACACCTTACGGACTTGTCTGTTTGTCCCATCCTTATCGTCGACTATGGGAACTGGGAGGCTTACATGATTTATTGGCGTGAACGGGGAGTCAAAAGGCACACCTTACTGACTCGTCTGTTTGTCCCATCCTTATCGTCGACTACGCTTTAAAATGCGTGCAATATTTTACCCAAATTTTGAATCTGTTTAATGCATTCCTCCTTAAAGTTTTTTTTAAGGGGTTATATAATTCGATCAATCATTCCAGATAGAACAGCAAAACAAACAGCAGTGAAATATATGCTAACTGAATTGACAGGAATTTTCCGAGGGGAGAGTGCCAGCTCCCAGGCAAAGGAGACATTTGATCAAATCAAACCATTTCCAGCTTGGACTCTTTAATTACAAGCAAATTTTACGAAAACAAACTGCTTCGGTCAAATCATTAACAAAAAATTAGCTAGTAAACTCTGAATACGTAATTTTTATTAAGATTTTATCACTTTCATGGGGGTGTCCCCCTTTTTTTTTAAAATAAGGCAAATTTTTTCAGGCTCGTAACTTTTGATGAGCAAGACTAAACTTGATTTAGCCTTTTTGTGCTGATTCGCTAAGAAAAAATCGCTTAAATGAAAATAATGTCTTTTCATGATGCATATCTGAAAGTTTTTTTTTTATATTGAAAGGGTAACTTAAGATATATAGATAATATAATATAGATAGATATATTAAGATAATAGATGTATGCATAGAATCATGAACTGAAAATAATGAACTAAAATTTATCAGATATGCTGAAATAATATTGATGTATTAAAATAATTTATATATAAATAAAAAAATATTTTACAAATTTATATACAAGGTCTTTTGTGTTCTAATTTAGGAGTTAGGTACATGCTCACTTGAGTTGACAGGCTATCTGTCATGACTGACGAAATCTTTAAGAAAAAGTGCTAAAATGAAAAAAAAAATCAGAAATTGTTTTTTGTTATATTGAAAGGAAAACTTAAAATACAGTATAAGATATGCTTGTATAAAGGCAATGAATTGAAAGTAATAAATTAAAAAATCTGATGTATTAAAGCAACGAAATGATGGAGAGAAAATAAGTCATTTATTAAAATAAGAAGGTAATTATAAAAAAATATATAGAGGTGATTTTTTCTTGTTATGTTCGTGCCTCTGGAACTAAATTCCAATACAGCAAATTTGTATATACTATCTAATTTTGAAATGATAACATTAAGTCTATTACTTACCATTAATTTATTATTTTGATTATTTTTAAAATCCACTATTTTTACGTTTATTTTAATTGTTTTACTCCTTTAATAATCAACAGGCTTCTTAAACATGCAAAGCAACAACTATAACAAATACTGAGAGACTAAAGCCATTTCTAAAGACTATTTTCCAAGCCGAGGTCTGATATTGCGCTGGAAAATCCTTCTTCAAGATTATTCTCCAGGTTTAGGACAGGGTAAAATGAAACATCTGGTATAGAAGTATTTTGAGCATTGTTAGTTACTTTGATGAATTGTATTTCCAGCATTTGGAGTGCCGATCAATCTAACGTTAACTGTAACAGAATCCGATTAAGAAAAGTAAAGAAACGTTATTAATATTTCTATCATTTTTCTTTGGGAAGCTTCTGAAGCATTTTATTGCTATCTTGTTTTACTAGGTAGAGCATGGTCCTAGAGCCGTCCTAGCCGATTGGTTAAAGCCTAGCCAAGTGGCCTAGCCAAGTTTAGCTAAACTTGGAATCCTTTCTCCGTGAGGCAGGGGTTCGAGTCAATGCTGCCAATTGCCGACGCCTAAAAAGAGTGCAAATGAAGGCCAAAAAAGAGTGATTTTTGCTAAAAAAGAGTGCGAGTCAAAAATTTGAGCATCCCCTCTTCTGCGCCCTTTCTGAGGTAAAAAAGAGTGCATTTCACACGAAAAAAGGGCAATTTGGCAACCCTGTTCATTGGATTAAATTCACTTTTGACAAATATGCCAACTACTGACGTTTAAAGTGAATGAAAACTGACACCCTAAAAGAGTGATTTTCACTCTTCCGCATCCCCTCTGAGGTAAAAAAAGAGAGTGCATTTTACACGAAAAGTGTGCAAGTTGGCAACCCTGGTTCAAGTCCTGTTATCGCTTGTTATTTGCTTAGGGTCGAGAATCATTGGTGTAGCTCAATAAGTTCAGCCAGAGGCGACCGAGCTTCAAACGGATAGCTGGAGAAGTCCGGGGAAGGTAACTAGGATGGGCGTGTGAAAGCCCAGGATGGCTGACCTCCATACCCCCCATTGCACTTCCTGGCTAAAGGGCCATGAAACAGAAATCAGCATCACCGGTAGGGTTTATAAAGTCCAATACCTTATTCTTTACCTTTTTACCTTGTTCAGCTCCCAGTTTTAGGGGTACTGATCAACTTTAGTTGTAGTAGTAATAAAGTTATGAATATCAAAGTGAAGAAAAGATTGAAAAAAAAGGTTAACTTTTATTTCTCTGGGACATTTTTTTAACCTTTTACAAGCCAATTTCCAAGCTACTAGATCCGTGCTATAGATAAATTCATATATGTATTAATGTGAAAAGCATACAGAGGGAAGTGAAGTTAGGCAACAAGCAGGCATTCGTATCTGTACACTGAATACCTTTAATTTACAATCAATTCAGATTACTAATAATCGGAAAAAATATAACATTTTTTTTATAATTTTACCTTTTTTCTGAACTCTGCCCCAATGAAACGGTTCTAGGCTTACTAATCCGGTCTTCTTATTGTATAATTGAGAGTTAAAATGAAATATAATGAGAAACGGGTAAAAATTTCATACTACAGTGAAATTAGCAACTAAAAGTGTTTTTGTGCAAACGGTAATAAAACTCCGAATATTTTGGCTTAATTACTGGAATCCTTCATTAACTGGGTGAAAAAATGAAGAAAGTAAAAAAAAATGGCTTTATCGGATTAACATGTAGATAGAATGATGAGTAGAAAAAAACGAAACGCTAGATACAAGCAAAAAGTAAAAACAAAAAACTCATATATCATAAACTATAATTGTGGTTCCTAAATAAGTTCATTATGGAAATTCACGTAAGAAAATATAAGGCAGGACAACTTCTATATACTGATGAGTGTGTCCGATCAGGGGATGACAATTCACGAAATAAAAGGGAAGGGGCAAATACACGTTCAAAATCCAGGGAATATTTTTTACAATGAAAACAACAAAAGTATTTTTACTGAAAAGACAAAAACAAGGGCATTTTTCAAAATGTAAGGGGGAGGGCAAAAATGTAAGGGGCGATTGTCCCCTCTCCTTAGAATTTATGTGCCCGTTTCTGAGTTGCCCTCTGTTATGAAATTATTCAAAAAAACAACGGTTGAATATTTTAGACACGTCCAATATGACCCAGTAACAAAACCAGATGGTTTGGCAAGTAGATAATAATAGTAATAATAATAATAATAATTTATTATAAGTCAAAAAGCAGGTCATACAGCACAGTATTCTTAAATAGACTCCCCAAGAAAAATAACATAAATATCAAGTTTCACTCATAGATGTCAACGCTTCATTTACATATTTACATAACTGACTGATTGTCCTTTTTACACTCGTTTTCAGGATCCCCGGGAACTCCAAGTTACCACCCTCAAAATAATTTCTCCTTAAAAGAGAAAATTGCTGGCACTTGGCGAGAATATGGGCCACATCCTCAATACCTAGGTTACATCTGGGGCAAGAGTAATCCGCATCTGCATCTGGGGCCATCCTTTTTCTTTCAAATACTCTTTTTCTATTTTTTAGTGACAGGCAATTTGCTCGGATTCGAAACCAAGTCCTTAACGTCTCCCCTGGTAATCCTAGTTTAAAATAATATTCAAATCCAAATATCTCTTTTACTTGGGAATAAAACTTCAATGTCTCAGATGTTTTAACTGCCTGGGTCCAGATTTGGACTTCCTGGTCTTTTCTTCGTTCCTAAATCTTAGCCAAAAGCGGCTCAGACTTCTGTTATTATTTTGTCATTTAGTTTGTAAATTATAATGATGATTTGAGCTTCCTAGATGAAAATATTAGCAAAATGAATGAATTTTTGGAGATTTTGAGAATTCAGGGTTCAAGAATAAGTTTGAATTTTAATACTAAGGAGATTAAGTCGCTAAGACTGGAAATAACTGAAAGCGAAGAGGTGATATTGGATATCGAGAAAATCGATCAAGTGGACAGCTTCAATTACCTAGGCAGTGTTTAGTAAAAAAGGTGGGTGCAGTGAAGGTGTTAAAAGTAGAATGGACAAGACCCATGCCGTTTTTTCCCCAGTTGAAAAATTTTGGAAGAATAGGAAGATAAGTGCAGTCATTTTCATTGCTGTTTAAATATAATTTGAAGGGAAGAAAAAGATAAAATTAGGCTTGTAAGAAAGAAATAACAGACGGTGGTCTGATTGTAGCAGGGGTGTGCGCAGGCCTATGACATATGTAGCTAGGAGTCTTATTCGTAAAATTAGGCTCGTAAAAAAATACAAAACTAATAAGAAGTTATATGAGGGGTGTGCATAGATCTATCTCGCATGCTGCCAGGAGTTCTTTTTATTACTAATGAGAGAAAAGTAGACTTGAAAAAAAAAGATAAAATTAGGCTTGTAAGAAAATATGAAATAAATAAAATGCGATTAGACCATAGTTGATGTGTGCGCAGATCTTACGCGCTGTTGGTAGTTTCAATACTCATTGCTACTTAAGTTAAAATGGACGGTACTTATGCATTATCATGTACAATACGGGTACACATACGGGTACGCTATATACTGTATAGGGAAATATTAAAGGAAACCAGTCAAACGAGTATTTGCAACAGAGAAATGGATCGCAAAGCGAGGTTTGTCATTATGTTTACAATATTTAGACTATTGTTTTTTGGGGTTTAGGGGGGAAAATGGTACCTAGGTTAGGTTACGTATTTATTATATGCTATGCTTTACCCCGCTCCCCCCTAATTTGCAAATTTATAGCCCAAAGTTGTTTCTAAACTATTATATTTTCATCCTATTTTGTTTGATTTCATTAGCATTAACCAAACTTGACTTCTTTCGTGTGTACCATATAATGTATAAGTACCAAATAGATTTATTTAAAAACAAAGCTAAAATTATGATCATAAGAAAAGGTAAATAAATAAGAGGTAAATCGATTGTAGCAGGTGTGTGCGGTGATTATTCACGCATGTTGCTAGGAGTCGTTTTTTTTCTAATTTTATTAAAATTAGACTTGAAATAAAGATAAATTAGAATTGTGAGAATATATAAGATGAATAAAAGGTGATTAGATTTTAGCAGGGATGTTCGTTGATATTTCGTGCTTGTTGGCAATTTTAGCATTCATTACTATTCAAATAAAAATTAGACTTAAAAGAAACTTACAAAAACTTAAAAGACTTAAAAAAAATGAGGCTCATAAGAAGATACAAATATGCTAAGGGGTTATTCGATTGTAACATGGGTATGCGCACATCTATCGCGCCTATTGCTAGGAGTCTTTTTTATTCCAATTAAAATAATAGACTTGAAAGAAAGATAAAATTGGACTCGGAAGAAAATATTAAATTTGTAAGTGGTGATTAGATTGTGCTAGGAATGTGTGCAGATCATTCATGCATATTGCAAGGATCCTCTTTCATGAAACAAAATTACTTTGGAAAGAACGATAAAATAAGGCTGGTAAAACAATTTTAAATAAATGATTAATTAAAAAATTAAATAAAAAAATTAAATAAAATTAAATAAATGAGTGGTTTTTAGATTGTAACAAGGGTGTGCACAGGTTTTTTTTAAATTTGTTGATAGGGTTCGTTTTCATTACTAATTAAATAAAAATAAGACGGAAAAGTAAGATAAAATTAGGCTAGAAAGAAAATACCAAAGAAATAAGGGGTGATTTAATTGTAGCAGGGCTGTGTGCAGGTATTTCGTGTAGGCTACTAGTTTTAGCATTCAATAAATCTAAAGTTAAAAGAAAGTTAGCATCGAAAGAAAATATAACATCATATTAATCAAATAAAACTAGCACGGAGAATGTTTAAGGAGTAGGATTTAGAGAGGGAATCATTGATAATATTCTTATTATTGAATATATTCATATATTCTTATTATTGAAGCATAAAATATATATATATATATTATATATATATATATATATATATATATATATATATATATATATATATATATATATATATATATATATATATATATATATATATATATATAATATATATATATATATAAATATATATATATATATATATATATATATATATATATATATATATATATATATATATATATGTATATATATTTTTATAGTCGGAGATGCCACCTGAGCCTTCCATGCCCTCCGTACGAGCTTTTTTTACGGTAAATAAAACTTTTATATCTGGATAAGTTTAAGCATGAAATCTTGTACCAGAAAACAAAATTCTTATGAAGGAGAACCAGATGTTTTTTTTTCAGGTGTGAACTGGGTTTAGTACACTTGCATGGAAACCCATAAATTTGGTGCTGGTGGCTTACGACTTAGACGATGTGCTACAAAACGATAGAGTCCTTTAGATTTGTTATAAGCTGATATTTTACGTAGCTTTGGTATACAGTACTGAAAAAGTGTAGCATTCAAACTTAAAAGTCAGAATTGGACTTTTTCTAGTATGTTGTACTTGTAAGTTGTACTTGTGTATTATGTAGTAATTGATCTCCCCGTTTGTCTATGGCACTTTTCTACTCTAGAGTGCATACAATTTGCACTCCGCCTTTGCAATAGGATATTATGCGTCTTCTCCGCCTTTGCAATAGGTTTTCCTTGTATTTCCGATACAGTGCCCAATGTTTCACCCAAATTATGAGTCTAACAATGGGTACGAGCCTTTCACCTTTTTTGGCCAGTTTTACAAAAATTTTTCAGGGGCCGGTTTGTGGATGACGTTATTTCTGTGTGGGATCATCGAGAAATGTAATTTATTTTTTTTATACTCATCTTAACACTTTGGATTCTAACCTTCAGTTCCCCTTAGAACTAGAAGGTAATCATAAACTGCCTTTTCTAGACGTTTTAATGTTCAATAAATCTCTCAGCCTCGACTTTTCGATTTATAAAAAGCCCACAGATAAGAATAGGTATCTGCATTTCTCTTCCAACCACTCTTCTTGTGTAGGAGTATATTCAGGATCTCATATAGTACCAGAATTAAATTATCTTAAGGACATTTTATGTTGCAATGAATATCCCATAAAATTGCTGCAATCAATCATAGAAAAAAGACAAAAAAGGCAGAAAAGGGCGTATCACCTCCACAATCCCCATAATCCCTATGGTGGGTGATAAGAAACTTTTCACTGTTTTTCCCTATATTCCTAAATTGAGTGACAAACTGAGAAGAATCCTAAAAACATAACCTTAATGTCACTTCTAGAAATTCTAATAAATACAGAGCTTTTTCAACTACGGCAAAAATAAAACCAGCCCCATTTTGGGGAGTGATGTTTATAGCATTCCTGTTCGAGCGGTTGTTTCTATGTTGGAAGAACCCAACAACAATTAGGGGAGAGGTTGTCACAACACAGGCCCTCAATCGAAAAAGCCATGGGGCTGAGTGAAAGACCTGAAACTTTTGATGCCGCCTTGACTCAACACGTCTATGACAACCCACACCATTTTGTTTTATTTGATAAGAACTCCATTATTGCCCCCGTTAAAGGTCTCATGCAAGTTTTCAGGGAGGCAGTTGAAACAAAAAAATCACATTCACAAAGGGTCGCCCTCAATAGAGATACCAGAGAATCTATCTAAGCGCCATTTATAACGAACTCATTAATTCCGATAATTTTTATATCCGTTTACAAAATCACATGTTGAATATTATCAACGTAAGTTGATAATATATATATATATATATATATATATATATATATATATATATATATATATATATATATATATATATATATATATATATATATATATATATATATATATATATATATATATATATATATATATATATATATATATATATATATATATATATATATATATATATATATATTATATATATATATATATATATATATATATATATATATATATATATGTATATATATATATATATATATATATATATATATATATATATATATATATCATTTTTGGTGAAATATATATGCACGTAAGCAGGGACGTACGCAAGAGGGGTCTCCGGGACCGCTCCCCCCTGGAATCTCAGGATATTTTTTATTTAACCTAACAGAATCTCTGATAATAACATACCTGGTAAGCAATTAGTTTTTAAGATGGCTCTACAAAAATGAAAGATTCTATTCGATATTGTATTTTTATTCAGTTACCTTTTCATTATTGCTTAGAGGGTCTTTTTATTTTAGTGTTGGATTTAAGGTTTGGTTATTGTATTATCCTTTGGATTTTTATCGGTATTTTTTTTATTATTCTGCGCTAAGGACATTCAAGTGGAGGTCTTGACCAAAATACTTGCATTCGTTTTTTTTTCAATCTTTTCCTCTTCGTTTTTTTTCATTTTTTCCTCTTCGTTATTTTTTCATTTTTTTCCTCTTCGTTTCTTCATATTTTTCCTCTTTGTTTTTTTTCCTCTTCGTATTTTTTCATTTTTTCCTCTTCTTTTATTTTCGTTTTTTTCATCTTCGTCTTTTTTCATTTTTTTCCTCTTCGTTTTTTAAATTTTTTTTCCTCTTCACTTTTTTTCACTGGCTGCTAATATCTTCGTTTCTCTCTTCTCTTCGGTCTTTTCGTATTGTTATGATTAGCCAGTGTGGTCTCAGAAATTATTTAAATAAATATTAATAATGTATCTCCTTTTCTATTCCTGCTTCTCCCCTTTTTTTCTGTCCCGCTAGTTGATCCCTGCAACACCATGTATGGTGTATGGTGCTCATTTCAAAGAAGATTGTTAAAATTTGTGCCTTTTGTCATTGTGAAAACGTAATAAAAAAAAATTAAATGCAATGTTTGAGAAAATCTGTATTACATTAGGTTCCATTAAAGTCTCACGACTGTTTAAGAATATCAGAGGTTTGTTTGCGCTTAATATAAGAGTAATCAGGCATATGGGGGGTTTATAAGAGGGGGGCTTAATATAAGGCATTATGGGGAGTTTATAGTCGGTCTTTTTTACCTGTAGCTGATATTTTCATTGAATAATTCCCTGATTTTAGCATTTTAATTGAACAAATCAGTAAAAATACAATCTCACCCCCCCCCCCATTAGATTTTGAAAAACACACTTTGCCCCCCACCCCCTACATTTTCGTGATTTGGTGCCCCTGAGAGTAGATTTAGCGAGTGTTTTTAGGATCTTAATAATTTGTACACTTTAATTAACCAGCTCAAAACTAAAAATAAGGAATTTATGACATATTTATTAAACATCAATGAAAAACTATGAAAACATAGTAACATCTTCATCGCTGTTTACTTAATATTTTTTTTCATTTCTAATTACGTTTCCAAAGTAACCTGGCTCATTCACTGCGTACTGATGAGCGGCCTCATGATAGACACTGCTTCTGCCTGGGTAAAAACATTGACAGTTGTTACAATATGGACAATATTTATATGCTTTTGTCCAGTTCTCTCCATAGTAGCATTCACCTGTATACGCACAGCAGTAGCCATAGAATGGGACACAGTATTTGTCACCTCCTTCATATGTTGGGTATTTATAATCCCTGCAGTCAGCGGAGTAGCTGTAGTCGTTGTAAGTTGAGTAGTCGCATTGGACTTTATTTGCTCCGCCGTATGGGTAGGCGGCATTACTTACGTACGCAATTTTTCCTTCAGAGTCAACTTCAGTCTCCTCGGCTGGGGCTGCAGTTTCTTCATCGCAGAAAGCAAGGGTAATGAATAAACATAGAGCCTGAAAAATGAGTTGACTGATAAATTCCTTTCTTTAGGCTTTATAATAGAAACAATAATCAATCAAAAACAGTGTTTTTAAAGCCAAACGAAAATACTGAAAAAAAACTAATAAAAAACGCCTCTCTTCTTCAGCACGAACAAAAAATAGATATGAATGATAATTTCCTTTATTGGGGCTTGAAAATAGAAAGAAGAATCGATCTAAAATAGGGTTTTTAAGGCCAAACGAAAATACTGAAAAAAACAAAACGAATATTTCGGAAGTACATACGCCTTTCTTCTTCAGCACGAACAAAAAATAGATATGAATGTAGTATATTCCTTTTTTTTTAGTATTTTCGTTTGACCTTAATAACCCCATTTTGATTTTTCTTCTTTATATTATGGCAGGCCAGTGTAGTTTAAGAGATTATCGTCTGAGGATTGATAAATGTTCTGTTAAGAAATCAAATCGTCCACTTTCTATGCCTTTTTTGAGGATTTAGTATGAAAGCTGCTTTAATTTCAAATTTTCATAGAGATGTACTGTCTAGAAGCCCAACTGATTATTTACATTTATAAAATTTTTGTTAATTTGGTTTCAAAACACTCATGTGCTGCCTCATAGATCTACATCACAATAAGCAACGGTGATCAATAAAAAAAAGCCTGAGAAATTGATCGACGAATTTAAGCATTGAGTTTTTTTATTTTTTTTTGTGCTTTTACTGTCAAAGTACTTGACTGACTTTCAAGTTCGTAATTCCATAGGTATATACCCTAAAATGAGATTTCATGCATAAAAGAAAGAACTATGGTTTTTGTTGTGGGGGGGGGTAATTTAGCTAAGTTTGTATTAAATAAAGATTTTTTTATTTTCATATCACTTTGGGTTCTGAACGGGTCGTTGAAAATGACAAGTAAACATACGAAATAGGTTAATGTTTGTCAAGACGTGAGAATCGAAAAATAAAAATTACTAATGGGAAAGAGGTATTCATCTTCAATATGCCTAAGAAAAGCTATAAAAAATTGCAAACTAAATACTCAAATGAAAAGTAAATAGAACCACGGACCTGAAAAAGTTTGAGTCTGACTAAAATAAAATAATCTTAATTTCTGATTGCACTGTTTTGGCAAAAATTGGCCCCGATTAATTCTTTGTTATATGTTTTCCTACTTGATATTATAATATCTAAATCAAATCCAGCTTTATAATAATTATCGAATATTGATTATTCTAATTTGTTTTGTGCTATATTTTATTTTCTATTTAATTTTGTTTCATATTTTATGGTTAATAGTAATATTTTGTAACAAGTAAATGCAAAGAAACTCGTCAAAAATAAAAGATAACAATAGCCAAAAGGGAACAATACAAAATATACTTTCTTGAATTAAAATTTCCTTAAATTTATATTCGCTTCCGCCCCAGGACATTTACTTTGTAAAAAGGAGTTGACGTCTGTTTAATTTTTTTTTCGGTTAATTTTCCAAAAATTAAAAAACTGCAACTCCAACTATTATAAATGCCCACTCAAATTAAAAAAATCTACCTACTTGTAAGGGGAATGGAAGGGGTAAGTTAATTCCCTCTCCAAAGCTCGTGCATGGGTTTTCAGAGCAAATAGAAAATTGTTTGTTCGGGCAAGAACATGTTTAACTCCCAAACTAACCCGTTGGTGTCTAGATGTGTTGAGTCTATACCCAAATAGTTACCACATTAATTATCTACTAAAATTAAATAATACACCAGGTTCAAGTAGACCAATCAGGAGAGTTCGGTATAAATCTAGACAAGCTTGGCAACCAAGACCACGGCATTTGTTTTGGTTAGGACGAGATGGTATACAAGGACTCAACAATCTTAGTGGATTTCTAGAGACATAAGTAGAAAATTTGAAAGGGGTGGGAAGGATTTGAAAGATTTTGAAAGATGTGTTTGGAGGCTTGAGGCTGCAATGAATTCTTGGTAGTATTAGCAGCAATTCTAGAGAAGTAACTTTCTGTATCCAGTCTCTCAACGTTGAGTAGCTAAAACTTGAATCCCTTATTCTAGTTGTAAAATTACTTTTGTAGTTTTGATGCCACCGTGGAAGAGAGCCCTACGATGGAAGGGCACATTAAAAATCCTCTCAGCACATGCTACATTTGAGTAATTTATTAAAAAATACCACGAAATTAAGTATTTTAAGGAATTACAGCTCAAACAGAAAAAAAAAGATATAATGAAGTTTCTTCATTTGTTAAATGTGGATGGAACATAAAAGAAATTTCAGTTTTGGAAAGTACAAAAGTTGGAGGAAAAGCACAAAAGTAAGCACAAAAGCACAAAATTAAGACAAGAGGAGGTTGGATTAAACACAACCTTCGCCTCAGATTAGTGAGCATAGATAGGTGATCGAAAAAACAAATTACACACAGAACGTCGTGGACTTCAAGTGAGGAAGAATTGCGATTTGAAGCTGATTTAGGAATAGTAACTGTTATTTCGGTTAATCTTAATGGTAAAAACGTATTGTGAAATCAAATTTAAAGTAATTTTGAAAAATAGTCTGAATCCACAAAAGGGTATTGGATCAAAACGACAACTGCACCATTGAACTCATCACAGCGTGAAACCAAAAAGTCTCCCGTCTTGAGTAACAACAACAATCCCTTTTTCGCATGGGAGGCGGTGATGGGTCTATTTTTTCTCTTCTTCGCTGCTAGTGGAGCACTATGAAATCATAGAGGTGTTTAAGGGCTCATTTGAATGGATCTCTTTTAAAGGACTTATTTAAAGGGCTCATTTAAATGGAAATATTATGGTCTTTTGAAACAATATTTAAAACATATCTTCAAGCTTATCAGCTTGAAGATATATTTTGAAGAGGTGTTTAAGGGCTCATTTGAATGGAGCTCATTTAAAGGGCTCATTTGAATGGAAATATTATATGTCTTTTGAAACAATATTTAAAACCTTCAAGCTTATTGTTAATTAAATAATTAAAATTAAATTCATTACAACATTGTAAAATAAAACAAAACAAAATTACGATTAAAATACTATGAATAAAATAACGAAGTGGTTTGACGAATACTCCAGAAAATTCTACTCTTCACTTTGGTTAATTTTCCAAAAATAAAAAAAAAAACGCTTTTTATGAAACTCCAACTATTATAAATGCCCACTCAAATTAAAAAAAAATCTATCTACTTGTAAGGGGAATGGAAGGGGTAATATTTCGCCAATAAAAAACATGGAAGGCTTTTAATTGAATCCGAGGTCATTAAATGAAGTCGATGCTAGGTGAATACAGTTTCTTTTTTTGTTATTAAAGAAAAATCATTTATTATCAGAGCTATAAGGGATTGTAGAAAATCCTAGCTAGCTGTAAGAATTAGAACTTGGTTCCTTGAGCGTCATTCATTTCCGTATATAGTATTCTAGTAGAAAGTATAAGAAATCCCGTTTTGTTACTTGGGTTTTGAATCCATTGTATATTGCTAAGGCAATTTGTCAATATCTTCCATACAACTCCTTAGCTAAAAAAATTTTTGAATTAAAAATGACAGCAAAATTATACAAAATAAGTCAAAGGTCTTACGAAAATCTTCATGGTTCTTTCTTATTCAAGGGTAATCTTAGTTCTAAAAACGCATGAAAGTACTAATCTTAGAAACCTTGGAAATTATTTTCCTGGTCTAGAATTTTAAAAAAAGAAATAAAAAGGAAATAAAATAAAACCAGAAATAACTTGTGTTTCCTTGATATTTTTATGGAGTTCATTCTACTTTATTGGAGAAACTCTGTTGTTACGTAGGTACATAATTACTAAGATACGAGGTAGTAAACATCTCCACTGGGAAAGAATTATACATTTTTGGCAATAAATTTCTTGGAAAAGAAAAAATCACTTATTATTAAGAATCATCTTTGTCAAGGCCAAAACAAGGGATTATCCACTCTCTACTACCTTATGTGCATCTCAGAGCGCCATCTGTTTTCCTATACGGGCACAATTCAAAGTTCACCCCTCAGGGTAAAAGCTCGCATCAATATTTTTTTTTTGTGTAAACCCATTTGTTGTCATATCCAACGGTAAATTCAGCATATTCACAAAAAAATCTCCCAGCATAGAAAAGTATGAAATGACCGCTCTATACCGCCGGTATATTTGAAACCGTTAGGGGTGTGTCATTCCATTAGAGAGTGTTAGAAGAAGTGTCATTCCATTAGGGAGTGAAACCGTTAGGAAACATAAAAAACAAGAAGAACAACAGGGAATTCTTTTCCTAAGACAGTGGAAAATTTTTTTTTAATGAATATTTCGGCCCTATGTCCAAGGGCCGTCCTCAGCAAAACATCAAGGAGGCACACTTGTGCCTCTATAAAGAGGCGACCCACCACAATGTTAAGCGATTTCCGGTCCTAGCGGTCGCAGAGAGACAGCGGTAATCGCATTTTGTAGCCCAAGCTCAAACTAAGAAACGTGCAAAGTTTCACCCCCCTCCGACTTTATCTTCATGGGTAAAAGTGGGCCGGAAGTTTCGACCCTCTGACCACAGCCCCCCTTTAACGTTGTACGATTTGGTTGAAATTTAGAGGTTAAGCTTTCCTAGGGCCTGGGAGCTTATCCTCGAAATTTCAGCTCAATCCGATCACTCCTTCCCTGTTTTCCAAAAACCAGATATTGCCACTTAAAGTTCAAAAAAAAAATTTCTTGTTAGCCACGCCTACAGCCCACAGTTGGCAACTGATCCGGGTAAATGAGGACTCATTCGAAGCAGAATTCGACCTGTTAGGGCCTTTTGATATTTCAGACCGAAAAAATTATCCCCCGAATTTACATTTACGAAAAACCTCGTTTTCCTATAAGAGCCCATGTTAATTTTTCCCACCACAGCCCCCCTTTAACGTTGTCTGATCGGGCTGAAATTTAAAGGATAAGCTTTCCTGGGGCCTGGGAGCTTATGCTCGAAATTTCAGCTCAATCTGATCACTCCTTCCCTGTTTTCCTAAAACCAAATATCAAGTTTTGTGGGGTCAAAAATAGATTCCACTTACTAAAAAACAACTACAATTGTGTCTGTTTAGTACAGCAGTCGATACTCCTGACAATCAGGCAGAACATCTGGGCTCGATTCGCCGTCAGAGGAAATTTTTTATATACTGATTTTAAGGTTTAAAAAAGAAACTCAGTTTCTTTTTAAAATTATTTGAAAAAAAATTATGTTTTCTAAAGAGTTAAAGAGGCTGAGTTACAAGGTCGACCCTTTAAACACCCTGTCGAGAGAAAAAGAATAATACACAATCATATAACAGTCAGTCAAGCAATAATAATTAATAAACTGTAAAAAAACTTGCAGATATTATTTGGAAAAAAATACGTTTTCTAAAGAGTTAAATATGCTGAGTCACAAGTTCGAACCTTGAAACATACATGGATTAGAAGGAAAAGTTGGGGGGGCTGCCGCCCCCCAAACCACCCGCTTTCGCAGCCTTTAAATAAAATAAAAAATTTTAACTGAAAGTAAGGAGCGACATTAAAACTTAAAACGAACAGAAATTATTCCGTATATGAAAGGGGCTGTGCCCTCCTTAACGCCTCGCTCTTTACGCTAAAGTTTGACTTTCTCACAACTCTTTTTTTGAAACAATAAAAACTTTAGCGTAAAAAGCGAGGCGTTGAGGAGGGCACAGCCCTTTCATATAGGGAATAATTTCTGTTCGTTTTAAGATTTAATGTCGCTCCTTACTTTCAGTTTAAAAATTTTTTTTTATTTAAAGGCTGCGAAAGCGGGAGTTTGGGGGCGGCAGCCCCAACTGTACCTTGTAATCCTTGTACGTTTTAAGGTTCGAACTTGTGACTCAGCCTCTTTAACTCTTTAGAAAACGTAGTTTTTTTCAAATAATAAATATATAAAAGAAGAAAGACTTACAACGACATACGACAAATAAAAAACTAAAATGATTTTTTTTTTTAAGCAGTCCCAGCATGCTTACTTCAGCGAAGTTCAACCAGGACTGATAAATAAAGTGAGATGAAACGAGGCAATTCATTGAAATGAAAAAAGAATAATAAAAAAAAAACACTTTCTTATTGCTAATCTTGCCTTTATGGCAGCTAGCCTCAAAGGTCTATTTGTGACTGGTTGTGTGTTAATGTCTACTGGTTTCTTTTTACGTGTTTTTGAGAAGCAGTTGAAATCAGACTTAAAAAATTAATAATAAGATTTCCTTAAATAGGGACTTGGGGGAATATACACTAACTACTCTATACACAAATTTAATTAAAAACAATCTTACAAAATATTAAAAAAAACAGCAGACATTAACACAGAAGCATTCACAAATAGAACATTGAGGTTAGCTGCCAAAAAGGCAAGATTAGCAATAAGAACGTGTTTTAATTATTCTTCTTTCATTTCAGTGAATTGCCTTGTTTCATTTCCACCGTCTTACGAAAAGCATTCCCTATTGTTCTTCTTGTTTTTGATATTTGTAATGGAAAGGCAGTGTTGCCTTCGTTGCTATTTAAGCCATTACGGAGTGTCAAACTATAATGGGACCGATACATGTACATTTTGCACTGCAAAAAGGTGCTATAAAGGAGGCCCTAGACGGTCAATCATTTTGAACAAAAGTTTTCGTCAATTGATTGACGTGTGCTTCAATCAACCCTTCATTGTCGACCAAAGCTAATGTAACACTAGTTTTAATCAAATGATTGAGTCATTCAAACTTTATATCAATCAACGTCAACGCTTGACTCAAGCGTCAGACAGGTTCCTAAACGGCCAATCATGCTTAAGTCAATTGATTGACGGAAGCTTTTGAACAAAATGATTGAGTCTTTCAAACTTTCCATCAATCAACGTCAACGCTTGACTCAAGCGTCAAACAGGCTCCTAGACAGTCAATCATGCTTGAGTCAATCGATTGACGGAAGCTTTCCATCAAAATGATTGAGTCATTCAAACTTTCTATCAATCATCGTCAACGCTTGACTCAAGCGTCAAACAGGTTCCTAGACAGTCAATCATGCTTGAGTCAATCGATTGACGGAAGCTTTTGATCAAAATGATTGAGTCATTCAAACTTTCTATCAATCACCGGCAACGCTTGACTCAAGCTTCAAACAGGTTCCTAGACAGTCAATCATGCTTGAGTCAATCGAATGACGGAAACTTTTGATCATAATGATTGACCGTCCTTAAAATCCTTGAATCCTTTACGCCACCATTATGCCATATTTTTGGGTATTTTTCGATTTAACATCTTCGCTTAAAAAGAAATAAAAACGGTTTGCAAGAATGTAACTCGAGGCCAGTTTTTAATTTGTTTATGGTAAGAAAACAATGACTCCACAATGTTGTGAGAACAAAACGCGCCACCAGATGGGGGTGTGCCCTTAGAAACTGGTTAATTCCTACTAGGATTTTCCATGTGATTTAACCCAGTTTTTGAGCCAGTGACATTTTTGACTCGCTACAATTGAGTGAAAATTGTCGATCTATAGCACAAAATGGTGATCCCTGAGATCACTGAGACTAGACTTTTTGTGACATTCCATTCTGCTGCTCATGACCACCGCAATACGACCACACGTCGACTACCGTAATATGACTGAATGGATCTCCAAATTTTTTATCCGTACTTAAACGAAGCATTGAAAAATATGATACAGAGTCGTCGATATGTGATAAGGATCGAAAAAATGGTAACCTAAGGCACCCGGAGCAATTCATTGGAGTATGCATAGTGCACGCTTGAGCATTCTAGGCTACTTTTTAGGTTAACTCATTTACGTTGTTGAAATGAATTTTGTTCTAGATTTGACATTATTTTGTACGACGCCATTGCTCGGTGACCTTTTTTCACAATAAATTATATCATATATACATATTGTTCAAGGAACGAAATGGCATTATCCCAGACCTATATACCCTAAAAGACTGGAAGGATATAGAAAAACGGCTTTTGGTAGTTTTAAACTGATTAGTGATCAGAGAAATTTTTTTATACAGTTTCTTGGCCCTGTTCGGGCTAAAGTATGATTTTTGTGGCATAAATGATAGACCGGAGAGCTTTTTATTGGCGTAATCGGTTTGTTGGTTGAACAGGGTACAGCCCAAAACTCCCGTCTGAATGAATTCTCTCCCAAAATTTGTTGACCACTGATACGAAGCGATAAACCCAACAAAAAAAGAAAGACAGAAAAAAAAATAACAGATAAATTTTTTGGTCACTGTTCTGAACAAAAATACAAAATGTAGCATTTTCAAACAATTCTTGGTAATGAACTGTAAGTGAGGAGCGACACCGGCTCAATAGTAACCAAAACTCTAGAAAAACGGAGTTTTGATATCAATAGACATACCAAAAAAATCGGCTGATTATCCTGATTCTAAAAATATAAGATTCATTAAGTTTAATAAATCTTATATAACAAAACAAGTTCTATTGATTGATTCAACCGTTTTCTCAGATCAAATTAAGATATTTGGAAGTCTATCTTTTAAATCATGTTATGTCCTCTTTTCTCACTTAAATATTTTGATATTGATATTTGGTTTATTTATTTTTTTAACAGATAGACTTCCAAATATCTCACGAGCCGAATACGGATTTACATCCCGCACCCTCAAACAAAAAAGTTCCATCAATAGGTTCGACATATTTTCTCCGATCCAAGTTTGGTTCGTATGACACTGGGAAATTTACTTTGTTTCAAAATGTTTCACATTCTCTGTTCATAGAAATGTTGTCACGCTCATAGAAATGTTTTGAAACCTTCCCGATTTCTGACTATTCCTGTGAGCTAGAAGAGATGAAAACTCGCGTTTTTTTGAAAAAAAGAAAACTTCCAAATATCTTACGAACCAAACTTGGACATATGTCGCTCCTCCCCACACAAGCAATTCGTATCGACAGGTTTCATCGGTTTTCTACGATCCAATTTTGATTTGCTAATGAGGTTTTTAATTTCCAAATTTAATCTCCAAAACAAATAACAAAATCAAAACACTTAAAGAAAGAGAAGAGGGCTGCCAAACACCCAAGAACACACCGAACATCACTGGAATACTTTTTTTTATTTTAAATCCTGAAAGAATGTTTCATTTTAAAATCCAGCCTCCAAAACATAAACACAAAACAATTTCATAATTATGCCAAACACATAACAAAAAAAAAAAAAAAAAAAAATTACAATCACTAATACGTAAAACACAATCAAATAAACAAACTACGAAAAGGATTAAGTAGACGGACTTCTGGTATCACCGGTATTGGTAGTCATATTGACAATAACTCGTTAACAACTGATTTTGGACGGAGAAACCCAACCTCCAAACGATTTTTCCAACTCACAAGCAGCAGCAATAGTTAAATGATCCATATGAAGGGCACCAACAACCTGGAAAAATATAGCATTTAAAAAAAGTTTAAAAAACTTAAAAAATGTTTTTAAAAAGTTTTTAGAAGTTTAAAAACAAATTTTAGAAATTTAAAAGTTTACAAAAAGTAAAAAAAAACTTAAAAAAGACATTTAAAAAAGGTGTAAAAGTATATTATAAAGTCATATCTTCTTAGCTAATATGTATATTTATTATCGGTATGGTAAATATCTCCTAGGCCCCTCCCCTTTGGGCAAATAATTGTTAAGCCAACAGGAGATACGGTATTATAGACCCTTATGCTGACATCGGCAGATACATTGAAGCTTACAATAAAGGAATCAATGGACATCCATGGTGTTCCCTTTTAAGACAGTAAATGTATAGCGTTTTTTTTTTGTATTTATTGTGTTTGTTATGCGTACTATGAAATTATTTGGTTAATTATTGTGCTTATTTTATTAATTTCATCTTTGTTCTATTTGTCATTTTCCGTCTTTCTCTTTCCTTTTTTTCTTTTCTTGTTCGGCACACCCAATTTTCCTTGTTTTCTAAAGTCCTAAAATCGGCTTTATATTCTCGTTTACTAGTTTTCCGGACACGAGAAAAAGGCAATAGCATTACGTAATGCTATTTTATACCTTTATTTCATTCTCTTTTGTCCATTTATTTCATTTCTGTCTTCTAGCCTGGAAATTGTTGATAGAAATTTTGTAATTGACTCTTTGATTCTGACAAATGTTATGGATAGCAAATTGAAATAATAATTTCATCGTGTTCTTTTCTGTATTTAATTGACGAAAGAAATGAAATATCGTCCATGTCTTGCAAAAATGACACAGATAAAATCGACCAGAAAACTAAAACAAGAAAAACTCGGGAATTATTATCATTTTATATTATTGTGTATATTATAGCCGTTGAGTAATATTTTCATGGCCTTTTCGTGTTTGAACTAAATCACCAATTTTACTAGTTTTAAAATTGGAAAGTTAAGATACCAATTTAATACCAATTTATACCAAGTTAAGATTAGCACCTCCTACAACTATAATTTATTTGTAACCCATAAAAATGATAAATGTCAAGAGCATATTATACATATAGTGCATATTGCAGTCCATGTATTTTAAATAAGAAATAGGTAAAAAAAAAGCTTTCAAATTGTAATAACAGCATACAGTTGGTAATAAGAGCAATCTCGAACAGATACAGTGGCAGTTCTGGCCTCTCTTGCGCAAGGGGGAAAATCTTGATCAGCGCCCTCCGCCCTGTCTCTAACAAAATTTTTAGGCCAAATTTTAACATAATTTTCCAATATTAACAAAATTATTTTCAACTAACTAATAAATTATTATTTAATTACTTTTTCATTTATTATTTAAATTATTTAATTATTATTGGTTATTTGAATTTAGTTATTCTAACTGTTAGTATTTAATTCTTTTTTTTATTTTATGAATTAATTGATGATTTATTAATTATTTTCATTTATTAACTTCGCCCTCTACTTTATTTTAATAAAATAAGATTCAAAATTACAAAATGATTATAACCGTTAGATTATTTATTTAAAATTTTGTGCCCCTAAAATTTCTGCACCCGGGGCAAGTGCCCACTCTGTCCCTCCCCTAATACCGCCTCTCAACAACCAGCAACAAAACGGGAAATCCTTAGCTCACCTAAGCTCACAACTTCTATTTTAGCATAACAGAAGCACTAAATTTTGGCTATCAAATTTACCAACCCATCCCTTTTCTCGTCGTCCACAAGGTTAAGTTTCATCTCGATGACCAAGTTCTATCAAGTTTTTTGTTAAGCTGGCTGGTAAGTAAAAGTTGGTAAATATTATTCAATTTAAAGTATTTGTGTTAGATCTCCATTTAAAGGCATAGCTTAAAATAACGCTTAACAGATGCACATATCAGCTTTTAAAATCAGTTCCTGATAATTAGTGTAATCAAACTGTTCACGGTAATGACCGATAAGTGAGGAGCGACCTTTGTGAATAGAAACAAAATTGTGAAATTGAAACTTAAAAGCGACATACGAAGTGAAACGAAACGAATATTAGATTGAGGGCAAATAGGAAAATTCACCCAAAAGGGGTAATAATATAGATGAAAATAACACCATCATATTCAGCATGTCAAAGAATCCCGCAAAGGAAATTTCAAGCCCCTATATCTAAAAAATAAAAAGTTTTGTGTTTTCTCTAAGAAGGGTGAAGGTAGGAAATGAGGTACGCAGCTCAATTTGTATTGAGTCAGGAATTAAGCAGGGTTGTGTTCTATCCTTCTTCTTAAGGATTATTTTTATGGACTTTGTCTTAAGCAGGACAGAAAAGACAATGTGAGACCATGGAATCAAACGGAAGGGATAAAGTCTCCTGGACTTAGATTTTGCTGACGATTGAAGCATCCTAGACGAAAGTGTGATCAAACTGAATGAACTTTTAGAGGTT
Organism: Artemia sp. Qi Xiang Cuo; assembly: GCF_049724085.1. NCBI lineage: Eukaryota > Metazoa > Arthropoda > Branchiopoda > Anostraca > Artemiidae > Artemia > Artemia sp. Qi Xiang Cuo. The sequence continues at coordinate 14,008,800 of NC_142811.1, forward strand.
TTGCGAGTTCAAGGTGCTAGAATAGGTTTGAAAATTAGTGTTAAGAAGACTAAATCACTAAGGCTAGGAATAAGTGAAGATGAAAAAGTGATTTTAGGTAATGAAAAGATTGATCAGATGGGCAGCTTCACTTACCTTGGTAGTAAGTATTATTAGTAAAGATGGTCGGAGCAGTGAAGGTGTTAAAAATAGAATAACCAAGGCTCAGTGTGTTTTTTCACAGTTAAAAAAAGTTTGGAAGAATAGAAAGATTCTGCAAACCAAGATATTAGAAGCTACAGTGATGACAGTGGTCAAATATGGCTCTGAAGCATAGGCGCTCCAAAAAGCGGATGAAGAGTTGCTAGATGTTTTCCAGAGGAATTGCTTACGGATTGTTCTGCGTACCCGGCTGACTGACCGTATTTCAAACAATAGGATGTACGAAAAATGTGGTTCAATACCGCTCTCTAGGGCTATAATGAAAGAAAGGTTGAGGCGGCTAGGGCACGTAGTGCGGATGAAGGATGACAGATTTCCGAAGATTGTTCTTTTCGGCCAACCGTCAAGGAATAAACGGAAAGCAGGTCGTCCTCGTCTGGGGTGGGAGTACGTCATAAAGAAAGATTTAAAGGAAATGGGAACTTCGTGAGAGGGTGTAAAAAGGGAAGTTTTGAATAGATTGGGATGGAGGAGGAGCGTGCGCAGCTGTGTTGGCCTCAGGTGGATTGGTGCTACGGTGAGTTGTTAGTAGTAGTAGTAGTAGTCTAAGAAGGGTAGTCACAGATACGTTTTGTTTGTTAGTTATTATTTCACCAGGGATACTCTTAGACCATCAGGGGTGAGTATTCAAAAAAAAAAATCTAAGGCTTTAGTGGTCTTCATGAAGCAATTAAAGAGGTCACACAGGAGCAGTGCCGGATTCAACCATTTTATACCACAGATCGGAAAAATTTCTATGACCAACAGAAAGTTCTGAGATAGCCAATTGGTTTAGAGCTACCAAAAAATCTGAGCTTACGTGCCGCACGTTCGTCCCAAAAGTCATTTACGATTCAAACAAAATAAGCGATTAGTAAAGATATTTATACAGTAATAGGCTATTAATTGTAGGCTATATTTGCAAACAGACTAACAGGGGAAAAGCTTCAAAAGTGCATTTCTAGGCCCTAATTGAAAAAATCTACGAGAGTTAAAATGAGAGCATAAAAAATTATGCGTATATACCTCCAGGGGTGTAATTTGCTTTGGGGCAGGGGGCTTGGCCCCTCCAGCCCGGTTTGCCCCCCCCCCCCTCAGACCTCAGTTTTGCCCCAGCTAAAATTTAGTTTCTGCAAAAAAATCGTGTCAAAACTAAGATAAGCCTGTATAATTGAAACATCCAGAGAAACGGGTCAGTTTTGTTTAGTATATCTTTGCCCTTATGGTACTATATGGCTCATTTTTCGTTTATGACTGTCATTTTCGCTTCTTTTGGGAAAATTGGCTCCAACTTTACCCCCCCCCCCCCCGGTATTTTGAAGAAATTTCGCCACTGGATACCTCATAAATAGTATTTGGTTTAAGTTGGTATTTCAGGGTTTGTGCAAGTTAGTTAGGTAAGTCAGAGGAAGGAAAGCCAGAGGGTCGACATTCGTTTTTAAATAATTTAAATAATTTTTTATGCTCACTGCCTTTCCATTCATAAAATTTAACAACTGAAAACATAGAGAAAAAAAAAACGGATATAATATTTGAAAAAAGCAGCGGACAAGAAAAAAACAGCAAACATTAAATAACAAAAATCCAAATATGTCGAATCCCCTTCCAGGAGGAAGGGGATTCGACAACGTAATTGGAGGAAGGAGATTCGGGAGGAAGGGGATTTATCAACGTAAAAAATTAATTAAGCTAAATTAACACAACATATAAAGAAAAAATAAAAAAAAATTACTTTAAAAATGAACAAAAAGTGGAGAAAGAAGAAACAGGTTTGTTTTGTGAGTGGAATTATGCTCTCTAAATTTTGAGTTTTTTTTTTAATTGAGCTGCTTTTATTTCATTTTGACTGTAAATTTTGTGCTTTAAAAAAAAAAAAAAAAAAACTAGAACAGTTTCCTTCACAAATAAAATGCTTCTAATGGTTATTAAAGTCATTTATAATTGTTAAAAATGTAAATAACAGCACTAAGATGAAACAACAAGTGAGTCATGACAAGTCCTAAGATTTTGCGGCAGGGAAAATATAATATAATAAGTATATATAAATAAAATTTCATATAATAAATAATATAATAAAATCAACAAACAGGAATTAATTTAAAAATACGCTAATACTTTGTGTTCCTAAAATTAAACGGTTTTTGCAGAATATTTAAATTAGAACAATGAACAGAAAGGATTCTAAGAAGGAATTACGATGCTAATTTAATAAACATTTCAAATAGTCGAAAGACGAAAATTTATCCCAACATTCAATCTTATCTAAATTTCAAAATAATTAAAAAATGCCACATTTCACTTAAATCTAAAAAAAATTAAAAAGCTATGCATCATTTACATTTGGCTTTGAAATGGATTTCAAATCATCTTCCAAATGGATCCCTTAGGGAAAATCTCTCTTGGCATTCAAACATTCATAGTTGCATGAAAACTCCCTTAGATTCTGAAATTCAGAGAGAGTACAACTTTTGATAAATCAAGTTTAAATAGATGGTTGAGGTACAAATGCTTACCGAAAAGACCATGTCAGAAGCTTATAGCCCAGCTTAATTGTGAGCAAACAAGTACCCTAATTCGACCGATACCCAAAGGGATTCTTAGAGAGAACGAAGTCAATATAAGTGGTCAGGGTTGCCACCACTAAAAAAAATCGCTAGTAAATCACCAAATTGCCACTGACATGCATATGAATAATGAAGCAAATTTTGTTGCAAACGTTTTACGTATTTTCCTATGTTGATCCAAATCCAAAATAAGGGGGGAAAACCTGTTGGCCTACTGTAATACTGTATACGTCACCTTTTTGAGGTTTTTCATCAGTATGGAACAGACAGTACATATATGTCGTTCTAGACTAGAAACAAAAGTGTTTTTTTCTGGCTCTTTTATAATTTGTCTACAGAGCGTACACTCATGCATTTTCGAAATTCGGCCTTATATCAAGTTGCCAAAATTGACAACGTAATGATTCTTGAAATTGGCTAAATATTGTCTAAATTTGACCTTACCAGGCACATCAGTTGAGAAGGGGTAAGGCAACGGACCCCGTAGATATTTTTCGCTTGCCCTCTAGATTTTAAAATATCTTTTTTTGGCATTTTCATTGAAAAATATCTTTTTCCGGGGTATTTTCATTGAAGGAAATTGGAACAACAAAATAGCCTTTCTTTGATTTTGAAATACCTGAAAACAACGATTTTTGTTTTCAAAATTATGAAGTTTTTAAGGCAGTATCACATTTTTGTCAGTGTTCCCCGATTGAAGCGCAGAAATGAATAAGCAAAACTGATTGGTTGAATTGAATTTGACTTTCGTCCGTAAAAACTCAAACATTAATAATGTATTCATTCCCAAAAACAAATGCAGCTTCGAGGGATACCTGTACGTTCTTAAGCTGTATGGTATCATTTGTTTTTAGTTGTTTTTTTTTTTAATCCACCTGTCTTTTTTAATTTTGGCACCCACTACTGTCAAAAACTACTTAACTTCACTTGGAGATTTTTGTCGTTAAAATTTGTATTCCCGATTTTTCGAAGGTTATTAAGAAAAATTGGTTGTCCTTTTTTCCCTTAACCAATTCAAACAACCAGATTTCATTTTCAATGTCTTTGGTACCTGGTGCCAGAACCGTTCAAAGGGGGAGGGGTGCGCTACTGATGGGAGGGTTGCCCACTAAGATCTGATTTTTCAATTTGATTTGACCTCTTTTGCTATTATTTGAGCCGGGAGGGGGGCACTGTAATTAATTTTTTCCCGGGCACAACCGGGAATGTCTCTGCCTGAAGTTCTCTCTTAATACACCCACCTTAAATATTGGCTATATACCCGAAAATCCAGAGACGGCCTTGTGTTACAATTTTGGCTTGAGATAGCTAGCTTTGAGTTGTGACAAGTTATTAGCGGCAAGAGTAACAGTCTATTTAATTTTATTCATTATTATTGTATCATACCTGGACATATTTGCTTGAGCTTCTAATACTAGGGATTTAGGCCATTGAATTTTTGAGCCTCGATTATTTAGGCTCTCAAAAAATTATTTGAGCACCTAATATAAGCCTGCTATTTTTTCCATTTTCCGAAATAATCGTGTTAAAACATACTTATTTTCAAAGTGATTTTTAAACATTTAACCCATGCTGGTTGTCGAATTTGAAAATCTGAACTGCCTGTTTCGAGAGCCCACGGATTCACTTTGGTTCTCCAATCATACCAAAAATGTGTGTGTAATTCCAGTTCGAACAAGCTACAACAAGCTACAACATAACGTGATTCTTCCAATATTCCCCCTTCCCTTCTCAATGCCACACTTTTTAGTAGAAGGGTAGCCTTCTACTAAAAAGTGTGGCATTGAGAAGGGAAGGGGGAATATTGGAAGAATCACGTTATGCCACCACTAATATAGACTAAAAATCCTGATAAAAGATAGTCCTGAGAAAATACAATGCATGAATTCTGAGCCTCTACGCGTAAACCTTTTTTTCTTGGCCTTAAATATTCCGGGTTTCGCCTTCTAGGTTTGCTTGACCTCTATTCTTTCGGAATTAGGCCGTTGAATTTTTCGAGCCTGAATTTTTCATTTGTTCAAACCATATATTTTTTAAATTGTTTTAGGGCTTAGGATTTGATCCTTAATGAACCTCTAATGCCTGGAAATTATATATTAGAAACTCTAACATATAAAGAGAAAACAAAGAGAAAAAAGAAATTGAAAAACAATTGATAGGAAGGAAAGAAGAACTAATATGGAAAAAAACAATAATATTGAATTAAATTAAATAGACTGTTACTATTACTTCTAATAAATCGACACAAGTGAAAGGTAGCTACCTCAAGCTAACACTGTAGCAAAAGGCAGTGTAAGAATTTTTGGGTATATAGCCAAAATTTAATATGGGTGTAAAAAGAGAGGCCTTCAGGCAGAGCCATCTCTAGGGTTGGTGGTGCCAGAGGAAAAATTAATTACAGCATCCCCTCCCGACTCAAATATAAGCAAAGAAAAGCTGAATCAAAGTGAAAAATTTGATCAAAGTGGGCAAACACCCACCGGTTCAAGTTCAAGTTCAATCATTTTATTATTAACATATACATGTATATAATTGACATAGGCCCATGGGGAGACAAGCTCGAAAAACTAGGCCTAGACAAAGGTACAATAATACAACAATAATATGAAAGTAGCAGCTAGCCCAGGATCCATAAATAAATAAAAAATAATTCAATATTATTAAATATAAATTAATACTAGAAGATAGCCGAGAGGCCTACATTCACCCAGAACAACAAACCAAACAAATAACTTTGTCTTTTTAAAAAGACGCTTAATTAAAAGTAATCCTGAACTAAATGAAATTAAAGATTCCTTTTTATTAAATGGATAGAAGAAAATTTGACACGAACGGCACCAATTTAGATCTCTCAGTACTATACTTGTCAATGTAGATACTTTTTTTTGTCGCGTGTTATAATGATGTAAATCTTGTGATTGGGAGAACAAACTTTGATTGAGGTAATATGGCGGTAATTTCTTAATTTCATAATTAAATTTGAAAATAATTGCTCAGAAAGTAAATTGTTGAGAAACTGGAAGTATATCTAGATAATTATATAAAGATGCTGTAGAAGACTTATTTGGAAGTGCAATAGGTGATGGAATTCTAAGGGCTTTATTTTGTAAAATCAGTATTGGTTTAATATGGCTATTAAATGTAGATAAATATACTAGAGAACAATAATTAATACTAGACTGAATCAGAGCAAAATAAATGCTTCGTAAAGCAGAGTAGGGCAAATAATGCTTCAACATCCGCATTAAACCAACATACCTTGAAATCTTTAAGCGTATATTTTGAATATCTGTTTTAAAATATAAGCTTTCATCAATCACAAGTCCAAGGTACTTTATCATTTTCACCCGAGATATTGATAATAGATACTTTGAAGAAGTAACTCGGGTAATACGAGGGCATATATTTGACTTTCTGCCGTAAATTATGAAATTAGTTTTTGTTAAATTCAAAGCAATAAAATTTGAAGAACACCTATCAAGAACATTAGCAAATGCAGTATCAAGTTTTGCCTCCAACTCCTCGTCGTTCCACTCAGAAATTTAAACTGCCGTATCATCAGCGGTGGCACCCCATCCACCCGTCACTGTGCCCAGGATAGCTTGTCCCGGTTGCCCCTCTCCCTTTGAAAGGTTCTGCCGCCAGGTATTAAAGACAGTGAAAATGAAATCTGGTTATTTGAATTAGTTAAGCGAAAACCAAAAATCTCCAAGTGAAGTTATGCAGTTTTTTTTTACAGTACCGGGTGCCGAAATTTAAAAAAGACACATGGATTAAAAAAAAATCAGCTAAGAACAAATGACACTAAACAGCCTAAGAGCGTATAGGTTTCCTTCGAAACTCCATTTGTTTTTGGACATTTATAGATTATTAATGTTTGAATTTTTAGCAACGAAAAGCGTAGTAAAATTCAATTTAACCAATTAATTTTGCTTATTTATTTTCGCGCTTCAACCGGGCAACACTGACGAAAATGGGATACTGCCTTAAAAACTTCATAATTTTGAAAAAAATCGCTGTTTTATGGTATTTCAAAATCAAAGGAAGACAATTTTGTTGTTCCGATTTTCTTCAATGAAAATACCCCGAAAAAATATATTTTTCAATGAAATTGCCAAAAAAAGATATTTTTAAAATCCAGAGGGCAATCAAAAATAATCTACGAGATCCATCGCCTTACCCTTTCTCAACTGACACTTCTGGTAAGGTCAAATTTAGACAATATTTAGCCAATTTCAAGACACATTACGTTGTCAATTTTGGCAACTTGATGTAAGAATTTCGAAAAATGCACGAGTGTACCCTCTGTCGACAAATTATAAAAGAGCCAGAAAAAACACTTTCGTTTCTAGTCTAGAATGACATATCTGTACTGACTGTTCCATACTGATGGAAAGCCTCAATATACAGTAGGCCTACAGGTTTTTCCCCTTATTTTGGATTTAGATCAACATTGATAATGTTTGCAACAAAATTTGCTTCATTATTCAAATGTATTTCAGGCAATTTGGTGTTTACTAGCGTTTTATTGTGCTGGTGGCAATCCTGACAACGTATATTGACTGCATGCTACCTAAGAATCCCTATGGGTATCAATTGAAATAGGGTACTTTTTAGCTCACAAATAAATTGGGCTTTAAGCTTCTGACTGTATTTTCGGTAAGAAATTTGTACCTCAACCATCAATTTAAACTTGAAATATCAAAAGTTGTACTCTCTCTGAATTTCAAAATTTAAGGGAGTTTTCATGCAACTATGAATGTTTGAATGCCAAGAGCTTTTTCCCCCCAGCGATCTTTCAGTAGCCTACTAGCCATACCCTGAAAACATTAAATAAATAGGCCTACAGAACAAAACCATTTTCTCATCTTTTAAGAAAAGAGGGGGGGTTACAGTTTAGGGTATGGACCGTGAAAAATCGATTAGCTATCTAAGAATTTGCATTCCATGGCATTTCCAACCTCTTTGAGCAAAAATTCATGTTTCTGGTTCAAAATGGTAGACAACGCTATTTTGTTGTGACACAATCTTTGTTGTTGTTTAAAAAAGGCACTAGATGTTGCCGTTTCCATTCAAATAAGCCCTCTCCGAATGTTCTACGACCACTGGTTCGACAAGATGTCTCCTAGGAAAAGAGAAAAAGGAGGCAAAAAAAGAAGACACATCACTGTCTTCTTTTCTTGTGATTTTTTTTTTTATCCCGGGTAGGGGCTGGAAACCTCCGACTAAAGTTTTGACAATGGTGCAGATTTCATATTTATCCATCGCTTTTTTAAGAGGTTCTAAGCTCTTTTCAAAATACCCCAATATTTGTTTTGGCAATGAAATTTTACTTTTGAGATAAACCAGAATAATATTCACCGTTTCTGAATTTTCGTTCTTTTTCAAAATTCTCGTCAATTTTTTTTCGTTCTTTTTCAAAATTCCCATAAATTTGTTTTCGCAATAACATTTTACCTTTAAGATAGATGGGAATAAAATTTAACGTTTCTGAATCAGCTTCAAACGGCAATTTTATTCTCACCAGACAGTTTTTTTTAAAACGTTAAAATTTCGGCTACTATTTGCCGTGGTCTGCTCTTTACTAGATTCCACCTATTGCTGCAACCATTAAAATCCATTTCACATTTAAGAAACTCAAAACAAAAATTCTGATCGAACTGGGGTATGAGTTAAAAAAATCTTAAATGTGTTTTGAAATGACTGGTTTTTCATTCTTTTTACCAAATGTTCTGCCAGGTACTATTTTGAGAAAAAGTACTAAAAATAGCACAAATGTTTAGCAGATGGTAACACTTTATTTATATATTTTTGTAATACAAATGCTCGTCAGCATTGGCCTTTTTATACCTGCATTTAAAAGCTGATTTATTTTGGATACAAAATACTTAATGTGTATTTCTTGCAATTAATATGTTTTGAGAAATAGTAGGGTTATAGGGTTAGTGATAGAAAAACCTTATATATAAGGTTATTGTTTCAAATAACCTTATATAAAAAAGGTGATTTCTATAAAATTCCGCTGATTTAACTGATAGATACCATATTACAAATTCAACCTAAATATACTACTATTAATACTATTACTAACAACTCACTACAGCACCAAGCCACCCGAGGCTCCTCCCACACCCCAACCTATTCAAAGCTTAACCCTTTGCCTCCTTACAAGAAATTCCATTTTGCTTGAGATCGTTCATTTTGACCTATGCCCATCTCATTCATGGACGACTTGCTTTTCGTTTGGCCTAAGATAGATGGCTAAAAAGCATAATCTTTAGAAAATCACAATAAAAAATCACTCAAAATACTATTTCAAAAGCTTTAAGTTGAACTTACTTGTAACCCAACAGGAACTCCGTTTTGGCCAATGCCCATAGGGACTTGTGTGGCAGGCAGTCCTAGTACGTTGAAAATGGCAGTGTAAGAAAAGTTGAAAGGTCGGCAGAGTGGTTGATTATGGTAAGGAGCGGCAGTGGGGTGGGTAGGATATATGAATATACCGTTATCGCCTAGAAGAGCCTGGAAAGCAAAATAAAAGTCAAATAAATATGAGCAAAAGTTCAAATTTAACAATGGATCAATATTGTTATTTGATTCCCATATTTTAGTCCGAAGCTTCCTCGGCGTTCACTAATCTTGCAAGTTGAAAATAAAAAAAAAGTAAGACCGAAACTTGAGAAGTAGAATTGTTTTAGAGGAACAAAGGATTTACATTAGATTAGAAAAATAAGGGGGAAATAGAAAAAAATCACAAAAAATTATCATTACTGTTTTCTTTCCAGATGTCTAAGGTTTATGTTGCCTTTGAAAGATGCGATTTTGCAACAAGTAACATCATCTGTGGCATGCACTGAAACGATAAAATGTTTACAACGTAGGAATAATCTGTTTCAGGTCTATCCACCAACCGAAACAGAATTTTGATCATACATATACTTTTATTAGAGAAACATCTAGACTTGCTTTAAAAATGAGAAAATGTTCCGAGAGTATCTTTTTTTCAATTTTCTTTTTTTTAATGTATTAGTCCAAAGACAGGAATTTAAATATTTTGGTAATACGTGTGACCATACAATCACGAGGTCGTATTGGAGTAATTTAAAAATGGATTTCATCACCCCTTATGCTCGAAAGCCGTCTTAATCACAAGCAAATGAAGAAGGAAAAAAATACGAAGAAAAAAAAAATACTTCTTAATGTTAAACTTGGAAATTTTTCAGGCCTTATGCCGTGTTTAGACGGGCCGTTTATTTGAAAAAAAAAAAACGACAATTCTGCGAAAAAAAATAACGGTTCGGCCGTTTTTTCGAAGCAACCAGCCGTTTTTCTTATAGGGAAAAGTCCTAATTGCTTGTCGGTTTTGAAGGAATTGTTTGTTTGAAGAGTTAAAATGTCAGACCCGTGAACTGACTTGTTCACCACTGTTCAAGGGTACATGCTTCCTTATGATCCAGCAGCTATCCAGTGCGAAAACACTAAAAATAAGGATAAGATTTTGAAATATTTTAGTGTGGATTTCTGAGCGCCACATGCCATTATTCCATATTCTCTGCCAAAAACCGGCCGATTTTGTATGGTTACGTAAGGAAGCTGTGGCGACGGCTTATTTTTCATGCAAAATCGGTCCGGCCAAATGCGGCATTTGCAGAAAGGACAGAGGGTATGGCCGAGAACAGGACAGAGGGTAGGACAGAGGATATGGCCAAATGCGGCATTTACAGAAAGAACAGAGGGAAACGGTTAAAAGAGAAGGGAGGAATAAGGGCTTGGTTTTAAAAGGGGACAAAACACGCGGCCATTACTGAAAATGATTATTATTGTTAAGGTCATAATTTCTTTCAGGTTTTGAAAGGTGGTGGTCATCAATTCAAGTCGTATGGTTATTCAGCTATAGGCCTGCTAAACCAACTTTTGACGCCAGACTTACATGGAGCCCTACCTTTAACTATAAGACTTGACTTTGTATTTATACAATACATATTGAGTGCAGGGTAGTTAAGTTTTGCTGAGATTTATTTATTTGGATAGCTATGAACCGCAGTTAAAGCGTTTGGATTTATTTAAAACATTGTTTCTCCTACTTTGACTTTTATAGCTGATGTACTAGAACCTGAGTGGAATGTCTATGAAAACTCCTTATAAGCTAGCCTGTCAACCGAAGGGAGGGGGGGGGGAAGACACATGCTAAAACCTCCCTAATGACCATTCATTTAATGGCAGAAAAACAAAGACATTTTCGCCGATGAAAAAAACAATGATACTTTGTCCGATTACAAGAAACAACAATGACTGTTTATCTCATGGCAAGAAAAAACAATGACAGTTTATCCGATGACAAGAAAAAACAATGACAGTTTATCCAATGAAAAAAAAATAATGACAGTTTGTCCAATGGCAGAAAAATCTACGGCAATAAAAACATGACCAAGTTATTTTACGGTAAATTGCTCGGATACACCTAACACAACTCAAATTCAACATTTTTTAATCATGAGTAAACTTTTGAATTCAGCAAAGATAATTCAGCATAAATAATTCAGCAAAGATAATTCAACAAAGAGAATTCAACAAAGAGAATTCAGCAAAGATAATTCAGCATTTTTTAATTCAGCAAAGATAGTGTAGCAGTGCTCTGGCAGCACTGCTAAGATAAATAGTGATTTAAGATAAATTGTTGACCGCGACTGCTTGTTGCTTGAAAAATAGTGGTATTAAGATTATAACAGGGATGACCCCACCCACCCAAAAAAAAAGATAATAAAAAAATCGAGAAATCGGTAAGAAATCGAGAGCGTAAATACCACGATTAGACCACAGTCTCTCAAATTCTGCTATCGATTGACGGTTGTGTTCATATTTCCCAACTTTAGGGGGGGGGGGTCCGTCAAAAAATATCAGTTAGCAAGCAGGGTAACTTAATTAATGTAATTAACGTAAAGTAAAGCATTTAAGTGAGGAAAAGATATAAGTAAAACTAAACATTGTCAGCGTTTTCACTTTTACTAAGTTTTCAGGAAATATATTGAATTTACGACCCGTCTCCCGACAAAAAAGAATACACTGAAACTATTTTCGGTAAAAAATCGCTAAAAATCTGTAAAATCGGTTAAAAATCTCAGCCTGAAAGACATCTACCCATTTTGTAACTAAAATCCCCAAGGTTTGGTTTGAAAAGTGAATAGGCAACGCCGCAGAGCGTAGCAAAACATTACGTTTTAACTTGGTGGGTAATACACACAAATACATTACATAGTCTTCAAGCTAGAGTCAGCAGGACATTTCGCCCAAATTATGGCCGCTCTTCCCTACCTTAAACAAAGCAAATACAGATCTGCAAATAATTAGTAGACAAAAAAAATACACCATTTTTTTCACTTTTTCATTCATTTTCAAACATTAGATTTATAATACCTTAAGTTAACCTTAGAATAAAAACACAATAATATATTTAACTAGTGACGAAGCCCGTCGAACCGCAGGCGCAAAAAGGAAAATAAAATGTAGAGTATACTCTTCTATGAGGATCAGAGAAAAATTGTTTTGCCCCCTTCCTCCAGCAAAAAAATTTGAAATTGTCTTGTTCCCAGCAGGAACGACTTGCCAAAACTATAATTCGGGAATGACTATTTACGAAGACAAAAGATTCCCCTTCCTTCACCTTACTCGAATTAAAATATCAATTTTTCCTTTTCCTCCAGATGTATTTTTTACTCGAAAAGCAATACGTTTTTAATGTTTTATTTCTCAATATAATATATTCTCAATATTTTGTTTTGGATACGACGATACTTGCCTGGCCAAATATTCACTTTTCACAAATTCTTAATTTTGAAACACTGACTCATCAGCAATAAAAACGACACAAGGTCAAGGGGGGTAGGGTGGTGGTGTGTATTATGGGACAGAAAAAATTGAATAGAACGAAAAACAGATAAAACAGAAAAAAACAGATAGAGCAAATCAAATCAAATACAGAAGGCTTTACTCATTTGTGATTTTAGAGGAAAGGCTTCACTCGTCTGTGATTATCACTTTCGTGAATATAACCCATCTGTGATCACCCGGTGAAAATTTACCCCGGACAATTACTCTTAACCTCGGGCAATTACTCTTTTGTATAAAAATTCTGGCAAAGCCCCCCCCCCCGTCTATAATTTCCCCTGAAAACTTCATTCCCTGAAAACTTCCTTCCCCATGTAAAATTCCCCCGTGGAAAACCCCCAGCAGAAAATTTGCTGGGGGTTTCTAATGGTAATTTAAAAAAAAAAACTTCTTGTTGGAATTATTACAGAGACACTATGGCGTATATCTAGCTGTTTTTGTTTTATTTGAATGAATAAATGGCTATACAATACTTTTATTAAGTTTGCGTTAGTTCATGGTTTAGAGCATTGTTTCTCAAAATTTTGCCCCCCCCCAAAAAAAGAATCAAGAAATCGAGAGCGTAAAATACCACGATTAGACCACAGTCTATCAAATTCTGCTATCGAGTGACGGTTGAGTTCATATTTCCCAACTTTGGGGGGGGGGGGTCCGTCCCGAGATATCAGTTAGCAAGCAGGGTAATGTAATTAAAGTAATTAACGTAAAGTAAAGAATATGTAAAGTATAGAAATGTAACGTAAAGATTATTCCCCCCCCCCCGTCCCCTTAGTAAGTCTCATTAGTCCGTTGGGAGAATTTACTATGAACTATTTAACACTGTCAGAACCAAAAATAAAAACAAATGTTTAGGAAAAAACTGCCTAGTGGAAACAAATTGCCGTCTGACACTGACTGAGGAATGGTAACTATTATTTTGGTTCGTCTTAAAAGTGTATCATGGATGCAGCGGTAGCTGCAACCTAGTAAAGAGTGAACCTAACGATAGTAACCTAAATTTAAAAAAACAGTTTTGAAAAAAAAAACACCTAATGAAAATAAAATGCCATCTGACTTTGCCTCAGGAATGGTGACTATTATTTTCGGGTTGTCTTAAAAGTAAGAGTTTATTGGGAAAAGAAATTTGGTGTGCTGACTGTTTCGTGCCCCTCTGGGTCCCAACGGTGTTTGTGCCTCTAAAGCTTGAGGTCTGTCCTCCCATTATCCCATTATCCTCCCATTAGCTTGAGGTCTGTTCTGCAGTTTTCATCTGTGTATTTTTTAAGGCTTCACTCATCTGTGATTATCACTCAGCTCAGTTTTTTGCCGGTATTCCCCACACTGATTTTCAGCATTGTGGTAGTAAATTTTAATGTCGTTTTTAACATTGAAAAATAACCTAACATACTATTTCTACTACTACTAACAGCTCACAGCAGCACCAAGCCGCCTGAGTCAAACACACCTACGCACGCTCCGCCTCCATCCCAATCTATTCAAAGCCTCGCTCTTTACACCCTCCCAAGAGGTTCAAATTTCCCTTAAATCTCTCTTTACGACATCCTCCAGACGCAACCGTGGACGACCTACTTTCCGTTTAGCCCTAGACAGCTGGCCGAAAAGGACAACCTTTGCAAATCTATCAACCTAACATGTTAGTTATATTATTCTTTTTACACATACGACTAGAATGTAAATATTAATTCCGTTTTTTATAATTATGAGTAGTAATCTAAGTTATACTTCTACAAGACGTATACACCTATTCAAAGAGAGTGAGTATCCTCTCGCATGGCCTTATACTTCTACAAGACATATAGGTAATACTTCTACAAGACATTACACCTTTTCAACCAGACAGGTTTCTGGTGGGTATAGTCTGGGTTGGTGGGTATAGTCTGGTTTTGAGGGTATAGTCTGGTTTAGTGGATATAATCTGGTTTGGTGGGTATAATCTGGTTTGGTGGGTATAGTCTGGTGAGTATAGTATGGTTTGATGGGTATAGTCTGGTTTGGTGGGTATAGTCTGGTTCAGTTTTTCAAAGAGAGTGAATATTACACTTTACTTTTTTGTTTTTGTTTGTTTTTGTTTTTTTTTAATCGAAAACTAGAGATTGTCAAATTGCGTATTTAGGAATTGTTTTGATTGACATTTTTGCAAAAAGGGGTAAGGAATTCGCAAATTGAACACTATGAACGATATTAATTAATGTTTTGAATAATAGGAGTGCGAATGATTCTAATTAGTGATTGGATTGTATGAAGGTGGAGAAAAAAAAAGGATTAAACTGATTAGCAGTTAAGGTAACCCTGAAGGGGTTGTTAACTCAGGTAATCAGTCTATGAAAATGGCTAACGACGATAAAATGACATTGTGAGTTGACCTAGCTTTACCTCTCCGATGTGGTCTGTATAATACACAAGTGATGTTTGGACAGTATTGTCAATTTAAAATAGGGTCTAACGTTTTAGTATACTAAAAAGTTGAAACTAAGAGAGACGTAGATGGTAAGACAAGAATTTTAATAATGAAATTCAGAACAAACCTTATAAATCCTTGAAAATTATGTTGTGAGGTGTATGTGAGTACTAACCATCAAGGATCATAAGCACCAACGACTCTAACCAGCAGAGACATCAACTCCGCAAATGTCCCTTATCCCCAAACTCGAAGGGCGCCTCCTCCCTCCAACTTTTTGGCCCCCCCCCCTTTTTTTTTAACACGATATATTTTTTTCAACTTTTTTTTTACATGTCTTCGAATCAGATGAAACAAACTGAAATTACTATTCTAGTTTTTCTAAACCAGCATTGCCTATAACTTAATATATTCAAATATTTTTTGATAACTTGATTGGTGAGAACTATTTCCGTAAAATCTTAGCTAATAAGGGTTTTTGACCGTAAACTCTAGTTTCTTGTAAGAAAATTATGGAAAATACAATCCTCTGCTTCAAATGTGAAACTTAAGTCCAGTTATGGATCGAAAAATAAACTATTTCTGTAAAATCTGAGCTAGTAAGGGTTTTGACTGTAAACTCTAGTTTTTTGTAAGAAAATTATGGAAAATACAATTCTCTGGTTCAAATGTGAAACTTAAGTCTATTTTTGGATCGCAAAATAAAACTATTTCTATAAAATCTGAGCTAAAAAGGGGTTTTTGGCCGTAAACTCTAGTTTCTTGTATGAAAATTATGGAAAATACAATTATCTAGTTCAAATGTGAAACTTAAGGCCAGTTTTGGACACTCATAATGATGAGAACTGATGGTTATAATTCAATATTTTTTTCATAAAAAAACTATATTTTTTTAAAACTTCGAAATTATTCAACTTTATTTTTTTTTTTTTTTTTTTTTGTACGTATCTTAAAATGACAAAATATGCTTACGGCTCTAACAATTGTGCTCTATGATTGGTCAGAGACACGATGTGGCTTTCCCACTGGTATTCTATGTCCGGTTATCGACACTACCTAGTCTATTGCATGTATTAAATCAGTATTTTTACGCAGTGGAACGATAAACACATAAGTCATATCTTAAAAAAAAGGGAAGATGGAGCATTTTAATAAAGTGTGTTCACATAACAAGGTTATTGTAGCATTGAATGCCGACAAGGAGAAGTATTTCAACTATGAAACAAGTATAAGTGATAGCACTATTGGAAATGTATGCATGCATTGTCATGACAGTAAGGAATTAAATTTCTTTGGAATACCGAAAAAATTCAACTCTTATGTTGGTGGTTATGCGAGATTGAGATCTCCAGAGATGATTGTACTCAAAGAGAATACCAACATAAAAATAATCGTTGATGATAGAGGACAACTCCTTGCTAGGCCGATCCTAGGCCGAGCAAAAATAAAACGACAGCACTGGATTACCGCTAGGACCCTTTCAATAGTCGGTGAGCGAAGACAAAAGATGAGCGGCCCTAAAGAAGAAACAAAAGAGCTGCGCAGACAGGTAAAACGCTCTGTTTGTCTGGACCGCCACCAAATGTGGGAAGATGCTACCGTGTCGTGAGAGAAAGCAGCACGCTCACATGATACCCGCAAGCTTTACCAGATCCTGAAAGAGTCCGTTGGTAAGAAAGCTGCTGTCTCAGAAATAGTCAAAGACAGATCAGGAAAAATCATCAGTTGTCAGAAGGAGCGCTTAGCAAAATGGAAGGATCACTTTCAGATGCTCCTAAACCCATCCCCATCATCCGCCCCTGATGCTTTCCCACCTGCCTTTTCTAAAGAACCCTACGACGTCGAGCTGGATACACCGACCAGAGCCGAAATACTAAAAGCGATCAAGACCCTGAAGAACCACAAAGCCCCAGGTGAAGACGGCCTCCCCCGGAAGTGTACAAACAATGCCCTGAGGTCACTGCTGAACAGCTCCATGGCATTCTCGAAGAAGTGTGGAGGACCAATTCTTTCCCAAAAGATTGGAAGACATCAGTCATTCTCCCCTTCTATAAGAAAGGAGATAAAACCGAATGCAAAAATTACCGCGGAATAAGTCTTATAGACATTGCGGTCAAAATATTCGGGATTATACTCTTGAACCGCTTCAAAGGGGCAAGGGAGAAAAGAACCCGAGAAAATCAAGCCGGCTTTCGGCCAGGTAGAGGCTGTACTGATAATATCTTCGTTTTTCGCCTCATTATCCAGCAGTTTGAAAGGTACAATCTACCCCTGATCTTGATGTTCCTGGACTTCATTGCCGCCTTCGACTCTGTCACTCGCCAGAAACTTTGGAAGATCCTAGAGAATGACGGAATGCCGCTGAAGTTTGTTAAACTGATGAAGGCATACTATGACGCGTCAGTGAGCCGAGTTCGAGTCTATGGTGAAGAAACTGAAGAATTCCTGGTTGAGTTCGGAGTAAAACAAGGGTGTATCCTCTCTCCGACTCTGTTCAATTATTGCGTCGATTGGGTGCTTGAAAATGCATTGTCGTCCTATCCAGGAGTTCAGATCGGACAGAATCTCTCACTGACTGACCTCGATTATGCGGATGATGTTGGCCTCCTATCAGAACCCGTAGAAGCTCAAAACATGCTTGACAACGTGGTGGCCTGGGCAGACCTGATCGGCTTGAAAGTCAGCACAGAGAAAACGAAATTCATGGCTATTAACCACGACACAGGACCATTCACACTAACTGTCAATCAAGTTCAACTGGAAAAAGTCAACTGTTTCACATACTTAGGCTCCCAAATATGTATTGACGGATCCTCCGACGCTGATATCCAACAGAGAATACAGAAAGCACAGACAGTCTTTGCCTCCCTTCGGAAACCCTTATGGAATCGCCGCGAAGTCAGTGTCCGAACGAAAGTGTGAATCTACATGGCACTAGTCCACACCGTTCTCCTTTACGGATGCGAAACATGGTCGGTAAAACTACAGCATGAGAATACGCTGAAGGTGTTTGAGCATACCTGTCTGCGAAGAATTCTCAGAATACAGCTGCGTGACCGTATCTCCAGCACGGATCTACGTCGAATGTGCAATATTCAGAGAGATGTTGCGCTCACTATTAAAGAACGCCGTTTGAAATGGTTGGGCCATGTTTTACGGAAGCCGCCAGAATACTTGCCTCGCCAAATACTTCTAGTCGAGCCTATTAGCTCCTGGAAGAGACGCCATGGAGGACAGAGGAAAAACTGGTGGAACCTGGCCAAATCAGACCTTGAACCTATCGGGGGATTCAGAAAGTTCGGACACAGATGGTCAACTCAGTGGCTTACTTTTGCAGAGCAGCTGGCAGAAGATCGCTCAACATGGTCCAAGAAGGTCTCCAAGATCATCGATGCCGGGCGAGGTGGAAACGCCTGATTTCCGCCACAAGTACAAGTAAAGTAAGTAAGACAACTCCTTGCTACTGTTGCAGGTAACACATTACCTACTGATACATCCAATCGTCAGCTTTCAGGTATCAACATTCAACGGAAGGTCAATAAAAGAAAGGCCTACTCTTCTACTAATATCGCAAACCATATCTTGTCTACGTGCCGAAACTGTTACCTGTGTAAAAATAAAGTGATAATAGACAGTGAAATTGCCAGAAAAATAAAAAGGGCATTGTCAGAAAATATCACTATGGAATATAAACATGAATCGATGAAAAACAAAGCACCAGCAAACGTTACTGCCGTTGATCAAACAGTCAGTGAACCAAATAATACCAAAGACGAAAAAGCATATTGAGCCTGTTGATGAGACACCAGTAAAAATTGTGTATGACTCAAAATGGAATAATGATTATTCTACTGATTACGAACTAAGAGAAGACAATAGCTACAATATCAAGAGAGAACATGGTGAACTATTTTATGGAACAGATTCAAAATGTCCAAAGTTAATCATTGATATTAATAATTTATCATAATGTATTTTTGTATTAATATTCTACATAACATTATTTCATTAAAAATATTACATTGTTATGCGTTCATTATTTTTTTAGCAAGCTAAGCTAGCATATCAAACGTTTAGAATCTCTATTAAAAACATTGGAGATGTAAGAAAAGGAATTTGCATACATCTATTGTCAGACACATGGGATAACATTGACAAAATCTAGGTATCACAATGAATAAATTCATTATCAACATCCTTTATCGGATATGTCGGATAAAATTGATAAAATATAAGTGTCAGAGTGAATAATTTTTTTTTATCAACATCCTTTGTCAGATACATCAAATAAAATTGACACAATCTAAATTTCAGAATGAATAAATGCTTTAACAACATCCATTATCGAATATGTCGGATAAAATTGGCATAATCTAACTATCAGAGTGACTAAATTCTATATCAACATCCTTTTCTCAGATATATATGATAAAATTGACAAAGTATAAGTTTTAGAGTGAATAAATTTTTTTTTATCAACATCCTTTGGCAGATACATCAGATAAAATTGAGAAAATCTAAATTTCAGAATGAATAAATTCATTATCAACATCCTTTTGTCAGATATGTAGGATAAAATTGACAAAATCTAAGTATCAGTGTGAATATTTTTTTAACAACATCCTTTGCCAGATAGATCGAATAAAATTGATAAAATATAAGTGCCAGAGTGAAGAATTTTTTTTATTATCAACATCCTTTGTCAGATACATCAAATAAAATTGACAAAATCTAGATTTCAGAATAAATAAATGCTTTAACAACATCCTTTACCGGATATGTCGGATAAAATTGACAAAATCTAAGTGTCAGAGTGAATAAATTTTTTATCATCATTCTTTTCTTAGATACATAGGATAAAATTGAAAAAATCTGAATTTCAAAATGAATAAATTAATTGTCAAAATCCTCTGTCGGATATAACGGATAAAATTGACAAAATATAAATTTCAGAATGAATAAATGCTTTAACAGTATCTTTTATGGCATATGTCGGATAAAATTGACAAAATCTAAGTATCAGAGTGACTAAATTCTATATCAACATCCTTTTCTCAGACACATAGGATAAAATTGACAAATTATAAGTGTCAGTGTGAATACATTTTTTTATCAACATCCTTTGTCAGATACATCAAATAAAATTGACAAAATCTAAATTTCAGAATGAATAAATGCTTTAAAAACATCCTTTATCGGATATGTCAGATAAAATTGACAAAATCTAAGTATCAGAGTGACTAAATTCTATATCAACATCCTTTTCTTAGATAAATAGGATAAAATTGACAAATTTTAAGTGTTAGAGTGAATAAAATTTTTTTATCAACATCCTTTGGTAGATACATCGGATAAAATTGACAAAATCTAAATTTCATAATTAATAAATTCATTATCAGCATCCTTTGTCAGATATGTCGGATAAAAATGACAAAATCTAAGTATCAGAGTGAATATTTTTTTTTATCAACATCCTTTGCCAGATACATCAAATAAAATTGAAAAAATTTAAGTTTCAGAATAAATAAATGCTTTAACATCATCCTTTATCAGATATGCCGGATAAAATTGACAAAATCTAAGTATCAGAGTGACTAAATTCTATATCAACATCCTTTTCTCAGATACATAGGATAAAATTGACAAATTCTAAGTGTTAGAGTGATTAAATTTTTTTTTATCAACATCCTTTGTCAGATAGATCGGATAAAATTGACAAAATCTAAATTTCAGAATGAATAAATTCATTATCAACATCCTTTGTCGGATATGTAAGATAAAATTGACAAAATCTAAGTATCAGAGTGAATATTTTTTTTACCAACATCCTTTGCCAGATACATCGAATAAAATTGATAAAATATAAGTGCCAGAGTGAGTAATTTTTTTTATCAACATCCTTTGTCAGATATATAAGATAAAATTGAAAAAATCTAAATTTCAGAATGAATAAATGCTTTAACAACATCCTTTATCAGATATGTCAGATAAAATTGACAAAATCTAAGTATCAGAGTGACTAAATTCTATATCAACACCCTTTTCTCGGATACATAGGATAAAATTGACAGAATCTAAGTGTTAGAGGGAATAAAATTTTTTATCAACATCCTTTGTCGGATATGTTGGATAAAATTGACAAAATCTAAATTTCAGAATGAATAAATGCTATAGCAATATCCTTTATCGGGTATATCGGTTAAAATTGACAAAATCTAAGTATCAGAGTGACTAAATTCTATATCAACATCTTTTTCTCGGATACATAGGATAAAATTAATAAATTCTAAGTGTTAGAGTGAATAAATTTTTTTTCAACATCCTTTGCCAGATACATCGGATAAAATTGACAAACTCTAAGTATTAGAATGAATAAATTCATTATCAACATCCTTTGTCGGATATGTCGGATAAAATTGACAAAATCTAAGTATCAGAGTGAATAAATTCATTATCAACATCCTTTGTCGGATATGTTGGATAAAATTGACAAAATCTACATTTCAGAATGAATAAATGCTATAACAATATCCTTTATCGGATATGTCGGATAAAATTGACAAAATCTAAGTATCAGAGTGACTAAATTCTAAATCAACATCCTTTTCTCGGATACATAGGATAAAATTGACAAATTCTAAAATTCTATTGAAAATTGATACATAGGATAAAATTGACAAACTCTAAGTATTAGAATGAATAAATTCATTATCAACATCCTTTGCCAGATACATCGGATAAAATTGACAAAATCTAAGTATCAGAGTGAATAAATTCATTATCAACATCCTTTGTCGGATATGTTTGATAAAATTGACACAATCTAAGCATTAGGAGGAATAATTTTTTTTTATCAACATCTTTTTCCAGATGCATCGAATAAAATTGACATAATGTAAGTGTCAGAGTGAATAAATTTTTTTTTATCAACATCCTTTTTCAGATGTATCAAATAAAAATTCACAAAATTTAAATATTAGAATGAATAAATGCTTTAGCAAAATCCTTCATCGGGTATGTCTGATAAAATTGACAAAATCTAAGTATCAGAGTGCTTAATTCTATATCACCATCCTTTTCTTGGATACATAGGATAAAATTGACAAATTCTAAGTGTTAGAGTGAATAAATTTTTTTATCAACATCCTTTTCTCGGATACACAGGATAAAATTGACAAAATCTGAATTTCAGAATGAATAAATTCATTATCAACATCCTTTGTTGGATATGTCAGATAAAATAGACAAAATCTAAATTTCAGAATGAATAAATGCTATAACAATATCCTATATCGGATATGTCGGATAAAATTGACAAAATCTAAGTATCAGAGTGACTAAATTCTATATCAACACCCTTTTCTCGGATACATAGGATAAAATTGACAAATTCTAAGTGTTAGAGTGCATAAATGTTTTTTATCAACATCCTTTGCCAGATACATAGGATAAAATTGACAAAATCTAAGTATCAGAGTGAATAAATTCATTATCAACATCCTTTGTCGAATATGTCGGATAAAATTGACGAAATCTAAGCATAAGAGTGAATATTTTTTTTCAACGTCCTTTGCCAGATACATCGAATAAAATTGACAGAATCTAAGTGTCAGAGTGAATAAATTTTTTTTATCAACATCCTTTGTCAGATGCATCGAATAAAAATTGACAAAATTTAAATATCAGAATGAATAAATGCTTTAACAACATCCTTCATCGGATTTGTTGGTTAAAATTGACAAAATCTAGGTATCAGAGTGATTAAATTCTACATTAACATCCTTTTCTCGGATACATAGATTAAAATTAACAAAATCTAAGTGTTAGAGTGAATATATTTTTTTATCAACATCCTTTGCCAGTTACATCGGATAAAATTGACAAAAGTTCAGTGTCAGAATGAATAAATTCATTATCAACATCCTTTGTCGGATATGTCGGATAAAATTGATAAAATCTAAGTATCAGAGTGATTAAATTCCATATCAATATCATTTTCTTGGATACATGCGATAAAATTGACAAATTCTAAGTATCAGAGTGAATAAATGCTTTATCAACATCCTTTAAATGCATTATCAACGTCATTTGTCGGCTATATCGGATAAAATTGACAAGAAAGACATGGAGTGTACACCGTGACGGCGCATACATAGTGAGAGAGACATGCAAAGTCGACATAGCTTTATTTCATTTTTTAAGGTTAATTTAGACGAGGTTACGTGCGCGCACGTTACCTGCTAAGGTTACAGGTAACACTTAACGTTACCCGTTAACTGTTACCTGTGTAAAAATAATGTGATAATAAACAGTGAAATTGCCAGAAAAATAAAAAGGGCATTGTCAGAAATATCACTATGGAATATAAACATGAATCGATGAAAAACAAAGCACCAGCAAACGTTACTGCCATTGATCAAACAGTCAATGAACCAAATAATACCAAAGACGAAAAAACATGTTGAGCCTGTTGATGAGACACCAGTAAAATTGTGTGTGACTACAATATCAAGAGAGAACATGGTGAACTATTTTATGAAACAGATTCAAAATGTCCAAAGTTAATCATTGATATTAATAATGTATCATAATATATTTTTGTATTAATATTCTACATAGCATTATTTCATTAAAAATATTACATTGTTATGTGTTCATTATTTTTAGAGTAAGCTAAGCTAGCATATCAAACGTTTAGAATCTCTATTAAAAACATTGGAGATGTAAAAAAAGGAATTTGCATACATCTATTGTAAGACAAATGGGATAACATTGACAAAATCTAGGTATCAGAATGAATAAATTTATTATCAACATCCTTTATCGGATATGTCGGATAAAATTGATAAAATATAAGTGTCAGAGTGAATAATTTTTTTTTATCAACATCTTTTGTCAGATACATCAAATAAAATTGACAAAATCTAAATTTCGGAATAAATAAATGCTTTAACAACGTCCATTATCGGATATGTTGGATAATATTGGCATAATCTAAGTATCAGAGTGACTAAATTCTATATCAACATCCTTTTCTCAGATACATATGATAAAATTGACAAATTCTAAGTGTTAGAGTGAATAAATTTTTTTTTATCAACATCCTTTGGCAGATACATCAGATAAAATTGATAAAATCTAAATTTCAGAATGAATAAATTCATTATCAACATCCTTTTGTCAGATATGTTGGATAGAATTGACAAAATCTAAGTATCAGAGTGAATATTTTTTTTAACAACATCCTTTGCCAGATATTTCGAATAAAATTGATAAAATATAAGTGCCAGAGTGAATAATTTTTTTTTATTATCAACATCCTTTGTCAGATACATCAAATAAAATTGAGAAAATCTAAATTTCAGAATAAATAAATGCT
Organism: Artemia sp. Qi Xiang Cuo; assembly: GCF_049724085.1. Taxonomy (NCBI): domain Eukaryota; kingdom Metazoa; phylum Arthropoda; class Branchiopoda; order Anostraca; family Artemiidae; genus Artemia; species Artemia sp. Qi Xiang Cuo. The sequence goes on from NC_142811.1 coordinate 14,033,206, forward strand.
TTAACAACATCCTTTATCGGATATGTCGGATAAAATTGACAAAATCTAAGTGTCAGAGTGAATAATTTTTTTTATCAACATCCTTTTCTCAGATACATAGGATAAAATTGACAAAATCTGAATTTCAGAATGAATAAATTCATTATCAACATCCTTTGTCGGATATGTCGAATAAAATTGACAAAATCTAAATTTCAGAATGAATAAATGCTATAACAATATCCTTAATCGGATATGTCGGATAAAATTGACAAAATCTAAGTATCAGAGTAACTAAATTCAATATCAACATCCTTTTCTCAGACACATAGGATAAAATTGACAAATTCTAAGTGTCAGTGTGAATATATTTTTTTGTATCAACATCCTTTGTCAGATACATCAAATAAAATTGACAAAATCTAAATTTCAGAGTGAATAAATTCATTATCAACATCCTTTATCGGATATGTCGGATAAAATTGACAAAATATAAGTGTCAGAGTAAAAATTTTTTTTTATCAACATCCTTTGTCAGATACATAAAATAAAATTGACAAAATCTAAATTTCAGAATGAATAAATGCTTTAAAAAAATACTTTATCGGATATGTCGGATAAAATTGACATAATCTAAGCATCAGAGTGACTAATTTCTATATCAACATCCTTTTCTCAGATACATAGGATAAAATTGGCAAATTCTAAGTGTTAGAGTGAATACATTTTTTTTTCAACATCCTTTGCCAGATACACCAGATAAAATTTACAAAATCTTGATTTCAGAATGAATAAAGTCATTATCATCATTCTTTATAGGATATGTCAGATAAAATTGACAAAATCTAAGTATCAGAGTGAATATTTTTTTTATCAACATCCTTTGTCAGATACATCAAATAAAATTGACAAAATCTAAATTTCAGAATGAATAAATGCTTTAACAACATCCTTTATCGGATATGTCGGATAAAATTGACAAAATCTAAGTATCAGAGTGAATAAATTCTATATCAACATCCTTTTCTCAGATACATAGGATAAAATTTACAAATTCTAAGTGTTAGAGTGAACTAATTTTTTTTTATTAACATCCTTTGTCAGATACATCGGATAAAATTGACAAAATCTAAATTTCAGAATGGATAAATTCATTATCAACATCCTTTGTCAGATATGTCAGATAAAATTGACAAAATCTAAGTATCAGAGTGAATATTTTTTTTAACAAGATCCCCTGCCAGATACATCTCACAAAATTGATAAAATATAAGAGCCAGAGGGAATAATTTTTTTTCATCAACATCTTTTGTCAGATACATCACAAAAAATTGAAAAAATCTAAATTTCAGAATAAATAAATGCTTTAACAACATCCTTTATCGGATATGTCAGATAAAATTGACAAAATCTAAGTATCAGAGTGACTAAATTCTATATCAACATCCTTTTCTCGGATGCATAGGATAAAATTGACAGAATCTAAGTGTTAGAGGGAATAATTTTTTTTTATCAACATCCTTTTCTCGGGTACATTGGATAAAATTGTCAAAATCTGAATTTCAGAATGAATAAATTCATTATCAACATCCTTTGTCGGATATGTCGGATAAAATTGACAAAATCTAAATTTCAGAATGAATAAATGCTATAACAATATCCTTTATCGGGTATATCGGATAAAATTGACAAAATCTAAGTATCAGAGTGACTAAATTCTATATCAACATCCTTTTCTCGAATACATAGGATAAAATTGACAAATTCTAAGTGTTAGAATGAATAAATTTTTTTATCAACATCCTTTGCCAGATACATCGGATAAAATTGACAAAATATAAGTATCAGAGTGAATAAATTCATTATCAACATCCTTTGTCGGATATGTCGGATAAAATTGACAAAATCTAAGCATAAGAGGGAATATTTTTTTTATCAACATCCTTTGCCAGATACATCGAATAAAATTGACAGAATCTAAGTGTCAGAGTTAATAATTTTTTTTATCAACATCGTTTGTCAGATACATCAAATAAAAATTGAAAAAATTTAAATATCACAATGAATAAATGCTTTAACAACATCCTTCATCGGATTTGTCGGATAAAATTGACAAAATCTAAGTATCAGAGTGACTAAATTCTATATCAACATCCTTTTCTCGGGTACATAGGATAAAATTGACAGAATCGAAGTGTCAGAGTGAATAAATTTTTTTTTATCAACATCCTTTTCTCGGATACACAGGATAAAATTGACAAAATCTGAATTTCAGACAGAATAAATTCATTATCAACATCCTTTGTTGGATATGTCGGATAAAATAGACAAAATCTAAATTTCAGAATGAATAAATGCTATAACAATATCCTATATCGGATATGTCGGTTAAAATTGACAAAATCTAAGAATCAGAGTGACTAAATTCTATATCAACATCCTTTTCTCGGATACATAGGATAAAATTGACAAATTCTAAGTGTTAGAGTGAATAAATTTTTTTATCAACATCCTTTGCCAGATACATGGGAAAAAATTGACAAAATCTAAGTATCAGAGTGAATAAATTCATTATCAACATCCTTTGTCGACAATGTCGGATAAAATTGACGAAATCTAAGCATAAGAGTGAATAATTTTTTTATCAACATCCTTTGCAAGATACATCGAATAAAATTGACAGAATCTAAGTGTCAGAGTGAATAAATTTTTTTTTATCAACATCCTTTGTCAGATGCATGGAAAAAAAAATGACAAAATTTAAATATCAGAATGAATAAATGCTTTAACAACATCCTTCATCGGATTTGTTGGTTAAAATTGACAAAATCTAGGTATCAGAGTGATTAAATTCTATATCAACATCCTTTTCTCGGATACATAGATTAAAATTAACAAAATCTAAGTGTTAGAGTGAATATTTTTTTTATCAATATCCTTTGCCAGTTACATCGGATAAAATTGACAAAATTTAAGTGTCAGAATGAATAAATTCATTATCAACATCCTTTGTTGGATATGTCGGATAAAATTGATAAAATCTAAGTATCAGAGTGATTAAATTCTATATCAATATCATTTTCTCGCATACATGCGAAAAAATAGACAAAATCTAAGTATCAGAGTGAATAAATTCTTTATCAACATCCTTTAAATGCATTATCAACATCGTTTGTCGGGTATATCGGATAAAATTGACAAGAAAGACATGGAGTGAAGTAGGCCTTTCTTTTATTGACCTTCCGTTGAATGCTAATACCCAAAAGCTGACGATTTGATGTATCAGTAGGTAATGTGTTACCTGCAACAGTAGCAAGGAGTTGTCCTCTATCATGAACGATTATTTTTATATTGGCATTCTCTTTGAGTACAATCATCTCTGGAGATCTCAATCTCGCATAACCACAAACATAAGAGTTGAATTTTTTCGGTCTCCATCTTCACTTTTTTTTAAGATATGACTTATGTGTTTATCGTTCCACTGCGTAAAAATACTGATTTAATACATGCAATAGACTAGGTAGTGTCGATAATCAGTCACAGAATACCATTGGGAAAGCCAAATCATGTCTTTGAGCAAGCATAGAGTAAAATTGTTAGAGCCATAAGCATATTTTGTCATTTTAAGATACTTAAAAAAAAAAAAAAAAAAAAAAATAAAGTTGAATAATTTCGAAGTTTTAAAAAAATATAGTTTTTTTATGAAAAAAATATTGAATTAGAACCATCAGTTCTCATCATTATGAGTATCCAAAACTGTCCTTAAGTTTCACATTTGAACTAGATAATTGTATTTTCCATAATTTTCATACAAGAAACTAGAGTTTACGGTCAAAAACCCTTATTAGCTCAGATTTTATGGAAATAGTTTTATTTTTCGATCCAAAAATAAACTTAAGTTTCACATTTGAACCAGAGAATTGTATTTTCCATAATTTTCTTACAAAAAACTAGAGTTTACAGTCAAAAACCCTTACTAGCTCAGATTTTACAGAAATAGTTTATTTTTCGATCCATAACTGGACTTAAGTTTCACATTTGAAGCAGAGAATTGTATTTTCCATAATTTTCTTACAAGAAACTAGAGTTTACGGTCAAAAACCCTTATTAGCTCAGATTTTACGGAAATAGTTCTCACCAATCAAGTTATCAAAAAATATTTGAATATATTAATTTATAGGCAATACTGGTTTAGAAAAACTAGAATAGTAACTTAAGTTTGTTTCATCTGATTCGAAGACATGTAAAAAAAAAAGTTGAAAAAATATATCATGTTAGAAAAAAAAGGGAGGGGGGCCAAAAAGTTGGCGGGAGGGGGCGCCCGTTGAGTTTGGGGATAAGGGACCTTTGGGGAGTTGATGTCTCTGCTGGTTAGAGTCGTTGGTGCTTATGATCCTTGATGGTTCGTACTCACTTACACCTCACTACTTCATTTGTAAGGATTTCTTAGGTTTGTTCTGAATTTCATTATTAAAATTCTTTTCTTACCATCCACGCTTCTCTTAGTATCAACTTTTTAGTATACTAAAACGTTAGACCCTATTTTAAATTGACAATACTGTTTAAACATCACTTGTGTATTATACAGACGACATCGGAGAGGTAAAGCTAGGTAAAGTCACAATGTCATTTTATCGTCGTTAGCCATTTTCATAGACTGATTACCTGAGTTAACAACCCCTTCAGGGTTACCTTAACTGCTAATCAGTTTAATCCTTTTTTTCTCCACCTTCATACAATCCAATCACTAATTAGAATCATTCACACTCCTATTATTCAAAACATTAATTAATATCGTTCATAGTGTCCAATTTGCGAATTCCTTATCCCTTTTTTCAAAAATGTCAATCAAAACAATTCCTAAATACGCAATTTGACAATCTCTAGTTTTCGATTTAAAAAAAAAACAAAAACAAACAAAAACAAAAAAGTAAAGTGTAATACTCACTCTCTTTGAAAAACTGAACCAGACTATACCCACCAAACCAGACTATACCCATCAAACCAGACAATACTCACCAGACTATACCCACCAAACCAGATTATACCCACCAAACCAGACTATATCCACTAAACCAGACTATACCCACAAAACCAGACTATACCCACAAAACAAGACAATACCCACCAAACCAGACTATACCCACCAGAAGCCTGTCTGGTTGAAAAGGTGTAATGTCTTGTAGAAGTATTACCTATATGTCTTGTAGAAGTATAAGGCCATGTGAGAGGATACTCACTCTCTTTGAATAGGTGTATACGTCTTGTAGAAGTATAACTTAGATTACTACTATTATGAACATCATAAGAAAGCGACATGATATTACCGAACATTTGAAAACTGGTGAAAATATGGCAAAAAATAAAAAAGACTTATGCTAAAAACTACGATAAGAAGCTCCAGCTAGTTTGACTTTATGCCAGAGTTGTCATTCCAATAACTCAATAAAAACAAACGTTATTTTTTAGCTTTTGAAAGATCAAAGCTGTTTTTCAGAGTTCTCTCTTTAGAAAATAAAGGGTTCCTAATCTTGAAACTTTGCCTACAAACAAGAAACCTACAAACTTTGAAATTCTTTGTTTTCACTAAGAAAATTTAACTGAAGTAGAAGGGCAACTTCCTCAAAGTAGGCGTCATAATATAAGTGAATCCATTTTAATAGATGATAATCTTCAAAGAACTCACTCAAAATAAGCGAAAAAGGAAATTATTTTTTTGAAAATAATTCGTCCTTTGGAATAACCATTTATTGCATTTGTTACCAATTCATTTATTGGGTTTTGAGATAACCATCGAAAGGGTAATGTGTCTATTAGAACTAATACTGACAACTGATCGCAGCACCAATCCACATGAGACCATCACATCTGCGAATATTCCACCCTGACCTGCTCAAAGCTTAACTCTTACTCCCTCGCAGGATGTTTCAATCCTTTTTTATTCCTTCTCCCCATCTCCTTCGACAGCATCCTATTTTTAGGTCTCTGATGGACGGCCAAAAAGGACGACTTTTGGCATCTATCGTCCTTCATACGTGTAACGTGAATTATTCATCCTCACCTTTTTTTTATTATAGCCTTAGAAAGGTGTATCGAGTAAAGTAAAGAAAAATCGGTACAGCTAATTATTTAACGTGTAAACTAGATTTACTAAATCCTGATCTTGGCCTAGCCTAGCACAATCTTTCAACTTCAAGTGTGAATTTACTTCACCTTCAACACCCACTTTCCATGATGGAATAGATAAAAGCCTTATGTTTGGATTTTCTTTTTGAAGAACTTTACAGTCTTTACATTACCCTTTGAATCCTTTTTTATTCCTTCTCCCCATCTCGTTCGAGAGCATCCTATTTTTTAGGTCCCTAATGGACGGCCAAAAAGGAAGACTTTTGGCATCTATCGTCCTTCATACGTGTAACGTGAACTATTCATCTTCAACTTTTTTTTCACTATAGCCTTAGAAAGTTGTATCGAGGCGCGTTTTTCGCAGAGCTTATTGTTTTACGTCCGACCAGCCCCCTAAACACTAAGACACTTAACAATAAAACACTAAGTACCCATAACTATTCTTACAAAATTCTTCTTGAAAGCCTCTTCCTAAACCTCAACCTGGATATATCATCCTCAACCTTTCGAAGCAAACAGGTTTCGGTGTCATATTGGATCATTGTCATCACTCTGATTTCCAATATTCTAATCTGGTACTCTTGCATTATATGGGACTTTACAAGGAAACCAGTCACGAAAAACCCGTTTTCGACGGGTTAACCGCTATAGTAATACAATGATAGCGTAGTTTTCACTGCGTATCCAATATTTAACCGTTTGTTTTGGGGAGTTACGGGGGGGGAAGGGACCTAGGTTAGGTTAGGTTAGGTTACGTATTTAATATATGCTATAATTTACCCCCCAGTCCCCCTAATATGCAAATATATAGCCCAAATTTGTTTCTAAACTATTATATAATCATTCTATTTTATTCTATTTAATTAGCATTAACCAAACTTGACTTATTAGGAAGTCCCATATAATGCAAGAGTACCTCTAATCTTAGTTCTATTGACTTTTCTACCACTTTTGCTTTGTTCTGTATAAACGTGCATGGTTTCAGAGGGTAAAACGGCCTTGAAAAGAACTATTATCTTGAAGATACTTGTAAATCAATCCCCATATGTCTGAGAATCTCAACAAAGAGGGAAACAATTTTCCATCTACAGAAAAAATAAACAAAATTTCACATTTTCTTAGACACGCATCGTAATAAGGCGTTTTTTTCTTCCTTCTATTTTCAGAAGTATTAGCGCGAATACGATGACCTACTAACTTTAAATCTTTATAAATAATTAAAATATAAATAGTTAATAATATAAATAGTAATTAATACTTGAAATTAAAAAATAATTAATAATTTAATAATTAAAATTTAATTATTTTTAATAATTAAAATAATTATAAATATAAATAATGAAAAAACGGAAAAACAGGTATTTCCAAATAAAAACAGAGAACGGCATTAAAACTTACAACAAACATTAATTATTCCGTATATAAAGAGTTTGCTTCCTTCTCAGCCTTCCTTCTATAATATATTATTATAGGATAATTTCTGTTTGTTTGAAGTTTTAATGTCATTCTTTACTTTCATCTGAAAAAAAATTGAATTTCATTCCTTTTTAATACCCTATACAGGATTATCCAAGGTATGAAGGAACCCCTTGATACCCCTATGATTACTTTCTGAACCCCTATTATTTTCACTGAAGTCTATCTTTCGTATAGGGAAGTAGGAGAAACCCAATAGATACAGGGGATACATAATTTATGCATGTTTTTTGGTTTTTCTCACTGTGGATGTTTTTCCATGGTTTTTCTCACTGTTGATGGATGTAGACATAAGTCCTACAACAATTGTTGGATGTAGACATCTGTCTGTTGATGGTTGTTTGATGATTATAAGTGTTGGTCAATTTGTTTGTTGTTTTCTTTGGATGTAGTCATAAGTTCAACAACATTGCTGAATGTAGACATCTGGTTATTGGATGGTTGTTTGATGGTTATGTGTGTTGGTTAATTTGTTTGTTGTTTTCTTTGGATGTCAACATAAGTTCAACAACAACTTGGATGTAGACATCTGGTTATTGGATGGTTGTTTGTTGGTTCTGTGTGTTGGTCAATTTATTAGTTGTTTTCTTTGGATGTCAACATAAGTTCAACAACAACTTGGATGTAGACATCTGGTTATTGGATGGTTGTTTGATGATTATGAGTGTTGGTCAATTTATTTGTTGTTTTCTTGGATGTCAACATAAGTTCAACAACAATTGCTGGTTAATCGATCCGCTAACGGGATAGGATCACGTGTCTCTCTCTAGGCCAATCAGGGGATGTTTCTAAATGTACTGATCCACTAGAGGGGAACTAGAATTTCTCAAGAAATTGATCAACGGGGAATTATCGATTCTAACGGGACAGGATTGCAGTGTCTCTTTCTAGGTCAATCATAGGAGTCAGAAATATTAACGGAACAAGATCACAGTGAATATAAGGAAAAGATTATTGCTATAGTTATTATTAGTGAGTGTGAGAATTAACGGGACAATGGTATTGATTCACTAAGTCTGGAGTTAGCAAAGTGAAATTATGGAAAATACATTTCTCTGGCCCAATGTGAAACTTTGGTTGGAAAAAAGTCCAGTTTTGGATTGTAAAATAAACTATTTCCGTAAAATCTGAACTAATAAAGGTTTTTGACTGTAAACTCTATTTTTTTGTAAGAAAATTATGGAAAATACATTTCACTGGCTCGAATGTGAAACTTTAGTTAGAAAAAAGTTCAGCTTTGGATTGAAAAATAAACAATTTCCGTAAATCTCATCTAATAAAGGCTTTTGACCCTAAAGTCATGTTGTTTTTTAATTATAGAAAATACATTTCTCAGGCTCAAATGTGGAACTTAGGTTAGAAAAAAGTCCAGTTTTGGATCGAAAAATAAACTATTTCCAAAAAATCTCAACTAATAATGGTTTTCGACTGTAAACTCTAGTTTTTTGTAAGAAAATTATGGAAAATACATTTTTCTGGCTCAAATGTTGAACTCTGGTTAAAAAAGTCCAGCTTTAGATCGAAAAATATGCTATGTACCCTTTTACAGCGTTTTAGAGGGTGGTGACCCCAATTTTATTTGCGGTATTTACAGTTTCTTCTAATTTGACAAGATAACGAATTAAAACTTCGGATGGCTTTAGCTGTCATTTATATATCCAAAATGTGTATATGTGTTTATATAAAATGTGTTTATATATCCAAAATATATCCAAGGTGTGTAAACCTGAGATTGATAGTACAGATGATGATGACGATGTGGTAGAAGTTCGATATACAGATGATGGACTATCGTATACGTCAGATGATTTGGTGAGGAGGGGACCTTCAGGGAGACTGTGTTTCAAAGATGATGATCGCCTATATGTTGATATTCCCTTTCTGAGTATTATCGAAATAATCAATAATGATGATAGTGATGATGACAGCATTCAAATACTTACAATACCGTCACCTCAAATTTGAGTTATTACCGTTGAGGACGGGGTAGTGGAGGAGGATGTCATATATTTAAAGAGTATTATAAATATTGATTTGACAATTGAATAAAAATATTTAGAAGACTGATTTTTTTTTATCATTGATAAAAAACTTGGCTGCGGACTGATAGTACTCTATGGAGTGATCTAATCAAACTGAACAATTCATGTACAGAAGTCTCTGCTGGTAACCTTATTCTATACATATCTAGTATGAGAAAATTAATACAGTACTAACAAATTTATTGTATGATTACGATATAAAACTCATTAAGCATATCAATAATTAGATTTATCGTAAAAAGAGATATGAGAGCTCTTCCATCCCGGTTTTCGATGTTTAAAATCCATTCCATAGAATAACCTCTTATGTTGTCTCTTAAAGGACCAGTTTTTCTCTTCTCTTAGATCCTATTCTTTATAATATTCAGTGTTATATCTTGCAATATGCACATTTTTCTTTGAGTTTTCATTTCTGGCTTTTATGGTATGTTTTGAGTTATGTCTGTAGACAGATCCGTCTTTTCTCTATCTCGTCTTTCGATTTTCCACTCTTCTTATATTAAACGTTGTTTTATGTAAGCTTACTTGCAATATGTAAAAATTTTCTCAGTATCATCCTGAATTTTTTTCCTAATTTACTCCATATTCTTCTCATCTATCCCTGCCTTTACGCTGTCATAACATGCAGTAGGTTCATGAGAATACTCAAAATCATGAGAATGACCTTTACAAATAGAACAGTCACAAAAAAAGGATATTTGTAACTCAATTTGTTCATTCATGTTATCACACTGCTAACTCCAGACTTAGTGAATCAATACCATTGTCCCGTTAATTCTCACACTCACTAATAAAAACTATAGCAATAATCCTTTCCTTATATTCACTGTGATCTTTTACCGTTAATATTTCCGACTCCTCTGATTGACCTAGAAAGAGACACTGCAATCCTGTCCCGTTAGAATCGACAATTCCCCGTTGATCAATTTCTCAGAAATTCTAGTTCCCCTCTAGTGGATCAATACAATTAGAAACATCCCCTGATTGGCCTAGAGAGAGACACGTGATCCTGTCCCGTTAGCGGATCGATTAACCAGCAATTGTTGTTGAACTTATGTTGACATCCAAGAAAACAACAAATAAATTGACCAACACTCATAATCATCAAACAACCATCCAATAACCAGATGTCTACATCCAAGTTGTTGTTGAACTTATGACTACAACCAAAGAAAACAACAAAAAAATTGATCAATACTCATAATAATCAGACAACCATCAACAAACAGATGTCTACGTACAACAATTGTTGCAGGACTTATGTCTACATCCATCAACAGTGAGAAAAACCATGGAAAAACATCCACAGTGAGAAAAACCAAAAACATGCATAAACTATGTATCCCCTGTATCTATTGGGTCCTTCGTGCGTAGGGATGCTTCAAGGAAAGGATTCATATAGTCTATTTGCTTTTAAAAATATAACAGATTCATTCTATATAAACTATCGTTTCCACAATTAGAGAGAAACTTTCATCCCCTCAGCAACCACACGCATTGCAAGCAGGGTTGCCAACCTGCATACTTTTCGTGTGAAATGCCCTCTTTTTTACCTCAGAGGGGATGCGGAAGAGTGAAAATCACTCTTTTTGGGTGTCAGTTTTCATTTGCTTTAAACGTCAATAGTTGACATATTTGTCAAAAGTGCATTTAATCGAAGGAACAGGGTTGCCAACTTGCACTTTTTTTGTGTGAAATGCACTCTTTTTTACCTCAGAGGGGGCGCAGAAGAGGGAATGCGTAAATTTTTTGACTCGCACTCTTTTTGAGCACAATTCACTCTTTTTTGGCCTTGATTTGCAGACGTCTCTTTTCAGACGTCGGCATCTGGCAACCCTGATTGCATGCAACAACACTGCACGCTTTATCTTATATTCATCCATACTTCCAAAGGGAGGAGGACAAGAATTTAAATCCATAAACATCTGAATGTAATTCCAATCCATCTGAACCCCTTCTCCCGGAAATTTTTCAGACCTCAGTTACTCCCCCTCCCCTTCTAAAGCTGGTACGACGCTATACAATACTGTATAAACGTTAGTCTTATTGAATAAACGGTCTATAATTACGCTTTATTATGGGCTACATATATATTTAATGATGGGAGTTATACCGCGATCCAGTCAAACCTCTGAAACTGGGAGGCTATATAAATACCCTATCAATAGTTTTTCAAATATTTTGCTCAGTAACATTTCGGCCCTTTTTGGGCTAAGATTTCTGTAGTATGGGAAAACATTCTATAAATCACCAAATTGTGGTTTTTATTCAAAAAAAGATGCAAGATTCTTAAATTTTCGTCCAATAGAGCCGTTCTTCAATCATCTACGACTAAGTATTCGATACGACAGCCCTTGAAAAAAACTAAACATGCTTGCTCAACCATCCTTATTTGGAAGAATAAAAAATGTTTATTATTGACAATAGTATATTTAGGGTCCCTATAAATACCTTAAAATCCTTATAATTTGATTGCAGAATTTTCAGCAAAGTTCCGCCCCTTTTTAGGGGGTATTTTGTCGCTTTTTTCTAAAACGGTGCGAATTTTAATATTCTAATATGTTTTGACGAGGGAATTTAAAATTAAAAACTTACTAGTTTTGAATAAGCACAAATAGTGGATTCCAATACTTACATCCTTCGTTTTTTAGAGTTTTTATTCTATTAACAAGGGTAACTCTTTAATTGCAATTTGGTGCTACGCACTGTTGAATTCAGTCCTTTCTTAAATATATAGAAGGCTGTGACTCCCACTTTAAATAATATTTTTAAAATTCTAGTTTAACATTCATGCAACAATAATCCATGAAAAACTGCATCCCTTAAAATAATTCGCGGGAGAGGGGTCTGAAATATACAAAAAGGACTTTAAGGTCATTAATTTCACGTCGTTCAAAGGGAAAGCTTCCAAAAAAGTTTTTTTGCAGGGGAATCCAATCACTTTCAACTCATAAAAAGGGCACTAACATTTTCACCTTCCAATCAGTTCAGCACCTCCCAAACTTTTACGAGCACCTTCTTTCTATAAAGCGGATAGGAAGAAAAACCAAATACACATGGAAGCAGGCACGCAAGTAGGAATTTGTCTCGGGGGGGGGGGCAAATCCTTCAAATCCCTTATTCTGTGAGAAGTAATAAAAAATTATGGGAAAATAAAAAAAATCATAAGATTTCGGGGTGGGGTCCGGGCCCAGAGGCCCCGCTGCGTACGTGCCAGCATGGAAGCACCATTGAACTTTCCTAAACACAGAAAAAAACATATTGCGATTAGACATAATTGCCACTTGGATCAAGGAGAAATTTAAGTTGTTGTTAGGTTCACGCAGAATGGTCTATTCCACTGTTCTTGCTGCTTAGAAAAAACAGAGCCTAAACTTAAATGAATGTTACCGTTGTTTAAAAAACTGCCGGTAGAAGAAAATGTTACGATCACGGTTAAGGATATTGCAGCAGCTTTTGAATCCTTCCTTATTTGTCTTTGGCTATCAGACAAGTTTGTAGGATAAATCGCAATTGGCGTTTGTAGCTTCTTAGAAGCCAATCTAACCAAGTTCACTCTTGACATTTTTCTAAAATTAGTGTCAACATACTTGATTAGATCTGAACTTTCTAAAGTCACAAGGATATTCCCTAAGAATGAGAATCAGCCTTTGAAAATGATAAACTTTTTGGCCATTAAACACAGAATAATTGAAACAATCAAATATCTGTCTACTTCATCCAAAAGGTTCACCAAAAATATGCCAAATTTGTTCAAATTCATTGAAAAATTCATGCAAATTTTCTTACAAAAAATAAAAATAGTCAAAAATTGGATTCAGAAGCAAGGGCATTTTAATATGCACTTAGGGAAATTCTCCATACACAAGAAGATAGGCCATATAGGCCAGATGGGCTACATAAGATATTCCGGACAAATTCTAAACCCGCTTATTGGTGAATCAAAAGTAAAAGTCTTTTTGTTAATAATAGTAACAACAACGTCAAAACCCGATATGGTTACTGTTATTTCTGCAACCACAATGGACACTGACGTTGTTGCTACGAACTAAAAATATGAAATTCAACTTCTTCTAGAGTTTTTGGGTAATGAAACTAAGGGTGTGATTACAAAACCTAAATAGAGTCCATATAGGCTTCCTTGGTCTAAGGTCATTTTTAATCAAATCAGGACTTTGCTCGTTTTTGCACCTATTCGGGACTTGGGGCTAAAGTTTAATAGTAGTATGCTGAAGTGTTTATGAGAACAACAAATATACTTAATTTTTATTTTATTTACTGAAAAACCCATCATATCAACACACAATAAAACGTAGCGCTTACGAAGAAAAGCAGAAAAGAAACAAACTACAACAACTAAACTGAGAGAGAAAAAGGGATCCAAAATTACAAAATGAAAAAAATAGAAAACAAAAATAGAATAAACAGACTTTTCTCTTGTGTTTCACTATCCGTCTAGCGACAACGACGTCAGGATCATCGAGCTTGGATTTGGCAGTGACTTGTCAATTATTGTTTAAATTGGCCGAGGAGATGTTATCCAGTGTGGCAGATTGACAAACCTATGGATAGACCTAGATAAAAGAGGTGATCTACGGGCTGGACAAAGCTAGAAACGAGGGTTATGGTAGGAACATAGGAATAAATTTTATAGCTACATAAGACGATATCCGATTTTTTAGAGCTGAATTGAAGTCCAACTTTCTGATATTCAGCTTCTTGGATTTCAAAAATGTCTGTAATCTACTGAAGAATTCGGTCAATGTTCAGGATGTCGTCTCATACCAAAGACAGATTAACAGAAGGCAGAATCAGCAAATATGGACACAGATCTTAAGCATCAAGCACACAATTATTGAAAATTATATGGGAGGTGACTACTCTTTGACGGATTTCTTTCTTGACTCGAACCAGTCGAGTGTACGGGATGGGGAATAAACCTTTGTCAGGAGGTAGCTTCAGTCAGATACGTAATCTGGAATGCAGATTCCGGAGAGACAAAGTGACAGCTAGATTTAATCCACGTGTACCAGCTTTCCGAATTATCGCTGCATGCATTAGAGTCGAATGTATGTCTAATTTGGAATCCGGGAAAGGCAAGGTTCTCCGCAAAAGATTTATCATCAATCAAGATATTAGCCACGACCGTTAAAGGCATCGTCACATGCAGTCCCTCGCTTCAAGCGGAACTGGTGTGGAGGAAATTAGCGCACTATTGCGGGTTCCTTTATAAACAGTAACTCGAAGAACTTGCAGAGCGATTTCGCTACAGCTATCGGGCGGAATGATGTGCACTGAACTTCAAATTTTCCTTTTTTAGCAATAGGATTCAGATCTCTGATACAGAAAGAGGAAGGTAAAATTCGCTGAGTGAAAATCATCCGTATGAGCAGAGAGAGAGATGCACTGTGAGAAGTTCACTTCTGTGTTTCAGATGGATTGCATTGACTTGGTAGACAACAGATGAACCATTCTGTTTTAGGTTACGGATGGCACTTTCGGCAGAACAGGTACTAACGACAAAATCTTCATCGGTATGAGAAGACAGAAACCATCTTCTCAAAAGATGAGAAGATGATCCAAAGCAGCCTCGTAAGATTGCTCAATGAAGGGCCAGGAGCAAAGAGCTCCGATTCATAATAAGCATACCATTCGTCTTCAGGGAAGTCAGCTGGGGAAGAAGAAGTAGTTGTCGAATGAGAGACAAACCTAACGACTATATTTTGATCTTGTTTAGCACGGGCAGAATCGCCATTGATTAAACTTTCCCGATGCTGAGCTAAGATCTTGGTCAACTTTCACTTCGTGCAAATCTGTACGGTATTCACAAGACCGAAGTTTGAACGTCCACACTATTTACATGTCGGAAACGGGAGTTTTTCTTGACTACTAGAAGTAGCGACATCTAAGTTTGACAACCACCCAGAAATGAGTCTTTTGCGAAAAGGAATAGCTTGATTTGCAGCAAAAGGGGCCACGGCTAATTTCAGCGCAGTACATATCTATAAAGATGCGAATCTCATTTTAAGGCAACTGGAGTGACTTCTAAAGGTGATAGAAAGGGACGCTTTTTTTTATCAGAAATCTATCTACCGACGCCGTATAAATCGCTTGATCAATTTTCGACCAGTCATGACGGTGGAGAGATACTGAAGGAGCAAGAGATTTACTCTGATGACAAAAAAATGACAAAGTTATTGAGCAGGTTATGGGATGATGGTCAGACAACTGATAATCAAGCACAATCTTTACTATATTGGCTTGCAAGTCACTCGATACTGCAACATGATCCAAGTGAGAAGTTCACAAGGACGTATAACATACGGAAAATAAAACGTTTAATCCAATTCACAAGAAAGAACTTAATATACCCTTAACTATTATTGTACGTGGCGACGCTTGAAAATATGGCTACATTCAACTGAAGACCCATCGCGGATTAGAAATACACTTTTTGACGCTTAAAACACACTCCTGCCCCAACCTACAAATAGAACCACCGACACTTATCCGTAATAACTGATGCTCTATTATATACAACTGTACAAATATATTTCAAGCCTCAACTGAATCATCTAGTCATATGAAGCGTTAAAACATACCTCTACATTAACCGTTTATTCTATAGTCGGTCGGTGCTCCTTTAGAAACGCTATACTCCCTGCTCCTTTAGAAACTCCTTTAGAAAGCTCCTATACTCCCTGCTCCTTTAGAAACGAATACACCACTGTAAGGTATAACTACCTCTGAAACCTGAGGCTAAATATACGTATAGTTTTTTGATATTTCTAAATCAATTAACTTTCTCATAATTTTCACACAATAGCTTTTTGGCCCTCTTTTGGCTAAAACTGTTGTTTTGCACAATAAAATGGCTGAAAACACCACTGTGATGTGGGGCCTCTGTGAAAAAAAAACAAACAACAACAAATAAACACGCACCCGTGGCCAAACTCTGAAAAATCCAAAACTTCATATTCTAGTAGATAGAGGCTTGAAAACTCTGCAACAGTGACCTCTGATATATAGAATTTGACGGTATAACTTTGATCAAGATCACACGCATTTTTAGTGGGTTTCCCGCATTTTCAAAAATCGAGCAAATCCTCTCAGGTTCGTAGCTTTTGGTGGGTAACTTAAAAACTAATGAAAATCTGTATTGCCGCTGTATATAATGTGCAGCATATAAGGATAGTTAAAGCCAAGTGTACTGGAGATTTTTAAAACTGCCTCGGATTTGCAGCATTGCCACAAATCAAAGTAATGAAAGTTTTCGGACTTTAGCTGAAACCACCGCTTCAAAATCCGTTGATTTTAAATTGAAGTTAGCAAGTATTTTGCAGTAGGTTGCATAGGTAGCATCAAGACCTGGCTAATTGTAGACAGAAAAAAGGCAAGACAGATAGTCCAAGTAATTGAGAGGCAAATGTTTAAATGGCTGGGGCACGGGTTGATTTTGAATTGAAGTTAGCAAGTATTTTGCAGCAGGTTGCATAGGTTGCATCAAGACCTGGCTAATTGTAGACAGGAAAAAGCCAAGACAGATAGTCCAAGTAATTGAGAGGCAAATGTTTAAATGGCTGGGGCACGGGTTGATTTTGAATTGAAGTTATCAAGTATTTTGCAGTAGGTTGCATATGTTGCATCAAGACCTGGCTAATTGTAGACAGAGAAAATCCAAGACAGATAGTTCAAGTAATTGAGATGCAAATGTTTAAATGGCTGGGGCACGGGTAAATGGCGGGAGTATGCATGACTCTCTTATTGGAGACATACTTGTTAGTTAGGTTTTGGAAAGACAAGCCTGCCTAGAGTCTCAGGCATGTTTATATATATATATATATATATATATATATATATATATATATATATATATATATATATATATATATATATATATATATATATATATATATATATATATATATATATATATATATATATATATATATATATATATATATATATATATATATATATATATATATATATATATATATATATATATATATATATATATATATATATATATGTATATATATACATGTATATATGTATATATATATATGTTTTTGTTTTGTTTATTTACTTTATTTGTATGTCGTTGTCTTTATTAGGTTTTTGTTGATATACAAGGTTGATTGATTGACTGAAACATATCTTTAATAAAATTTTCTTTTTTCGCGTTGTTTAGTTAGCCCCCCTCTCCGTACAGATACAAACTGTTTCGTATGGGCTAGTCCCAAACAGAGTCTTCACAAGCTAAATGTTGGGGGGGGGCAATGGACTTTACAGATTGGCTGGTAATTTTTATCGACTGATTTAGGTTGAATCATCAAGTTTAATCAATCATTTTACTATTCACACATACATGTATATATTTGACATAGCTCGAAAAACTAATCCTTTTTTTCACACATTGATCTTCTTTCGTAGATTTAAGTCACTTATTTACATCAGTCCATTTACCTAATTCAAAAAAAATAATTGCCCCTGGTCTCAAAGTATTGTTGCTCCAGGTCTTAGAGAAATATTATCACACAGTCAGTTTCCTTTCTTTTTTTTTCTACAAAATAGGTTATCCCTAACATTAACTTTCCAAATGCATTAAATATTCTCCTTCGTTTGCTTTGATTTCACCCAACAGGGACTCTGCAAACTGCAAAGTTTAGCACCGAAATGTTCGAATTTCGAAATCAATTTCTTCATTCGTTTCGCTATGTAATATTGCTGTCAACATGAATTCAATAGAAAAAAAAATAGTTATTTCTTCTGGAAATAAAGAAAATAAAAAAAATGACGAAATCAAGGGGCTGGTTACTAAGTCACTCGATGTGCTCCAAACGAATTGAGGGCACTAAGGCACATACTGGAGACACGGTCAGGGATAAGGTTTGACATCCTTCAATGAAGTGTGCCTTTAACAAGTGTATTTGCATTCCTCCATTGAGGAGCTTCCTTAACACTGTTAGTCAATACGATATGGCGCAAACGTAGATCCAAAGCTGCCTACAATATTCAGTGGCAATATTTCTTTCTTTCTTTCTGCATTCTTTCTTCTTTTCGTCTTTCTTTGTTTCAATTTTTTCTTTCTTTCTTTCTTTTTGTCTTTCTTTCGACGCAACACCTTAAATTAGGTATCCTTTTCTCAGACCACACTGCCTTTTAATGACGAACAAATAAACGTTCAAATGAGGATAAATCCATTTATTTAGACAGTAAAAATAGGTACAAAAGTCTAGATATTTTGATCACATATACAGCGATCATCAACAGTAGAAATACTCTTTGCTGATGCATTGTATTTCTACTGATGATGATCGTTGTATATGTGATCGAAATATCTAGACTTTTGTACCTTTTTTACTGTCTAAATAAATGGATTTATCCCCATTTGAATATTTATTTGTTTTTCTTTCTTTGGTGCTCATTTTTCTTTCTTTTTGTATTTCTTTCTTTCTTTATTTCTTCTTTCTTTCTTTCTTTATTTCTTTTGTTCTTTATTTTTTCTTTCTTTCTAGCTGTCCTAAGGATATTCCATGTGGCTACGAAAATCGGTTACATATACTGAATTAGGCGCTTTGTTGTCTCGTACAGGGTGTTTCAGACGTTTACACAAATTGGACAATTCTTGATATATTTTTAACGGTTTAGTTAATTCCTTATTATTTAGAAAGAAATCACTCGGGCTTCTAGTACCTAACGACAATTATAACTTTATTTTCTTTAGCAAAATCTTTTCGCCCGCTACAATTTTTAGTTATAGTGTTTGACAAAGATCAAATAGATCCACATATCATTTACACATATTTTGCAAATTCCATATTGTCAACATATATTGTCCACATATATTGTCAAATTCCATATTTCTTGTTTATTAGCTTAAAAAAGAACAGTAAAGTGATAAAACTGTGTTAATTTTCCCCAACTTTTCTGGTTCAAATAGATCGAACTGTTCTATTATGTAAAAAGGGACACATAGGGTACCAGGGGGGGGGGGAGCTACCCATAGCTTAAGAATCCGCAAAAACTTTCGCCATAATTACAGAAAACTTAGATCATGGCGCAGGGAAGTTTACTTTAGGGTTTTTTAGTTCCCACTCAAGAAGAAAATTGTTACATCATCTAAAGGTTACTATAAAGTAACAAAAACTAAAGGTTACTAAAAGTCAAAAAAGTAGTTTGTTACAGGGGTGGCCGAAACGGCCGTAGTATATGATGAGGTATTTGCTTTTAGTTTTTAACTACTATTTGTTGTTTACTACTATTTTAACTACTATATTAACTATTTTTACTATTTTAACTACTATTTTAACTACTATTTTAGTTTTTAACTACTATTTGTTGTTTACTACTATTTTAACTACTATATTAACTATTTTTACTATTTTAACTACTATTTTAGTTTTTAACTACTATTTGTTGTTTACTACTATTTTAACTACTATATTAACTATTTTTACTATTTTAACTACTATTTTAACTACTATTTTAGTTTTTAACTACTATTTGTTGTTTACTACTATTTTAACTACTATATTAACTATTTTTACTATTTTAACTACTATTTTAACTATATTAACTACTATTTTAACTACTATTTTAGTTTTTAACTACTATTGTCTATTTATTTATTTATTTCTCTATGTATAATTTTGTTTTCTATTTTTCAAACATTTCGTGGTAGCGAATTTTAAGTAAGGAGCGACCCGGCTCAATAGTGGGAACCGAAACTCTAAAAAACGGAATTTTGATACCAATAGATACACCAAAAGAATCAGATTTTTTTGCTGATTTCAAATATATAAGTTTCATCAAGTTTAGTACTAACCATAAAAAGTTACGCGCCTAAGAAAATTTGCCTTATTTTCGAAAAAAGGGGGAAACTCCCTAAAAGTCATAGAGCCTTAATGAAAATCACAACGTCAGGTTCAGCGTATCAGAGAACCCTACTGTAGTGGTTTCAAGCTCCTGTTGCAAAACTGTGGAATTTTGTAATTTTGCCAGAAGAAAGATCACGGATGCGTGTTTATTTGTTTTGTTTTTTTCCCAGGGGAGATCATATGGACCCAGTGGTCCTAGAATATTACGGAAGGGATCATTTTAACGGAAATTAAAAGTTCTAGTGCCCTTTTTAAGTGACCAAAAATGGAGGGCAACTAGGCCCCCTCCCACGCTCATTTTTATCCCGAAGTCACCCGATCAAAATTTTGAGATAAACATTTTGTTCAGCATGGTCGAAAAAAATAATAACTATGTCTTTGAGTATGACTTAATCCCCCACAGTCCCCGAGGAAAGGGCTCCAAGTTATGAACTTTACCCAATGTTTACATATATTATTGGTTATTGGGAACTATACAGATGTTTTAAGGGGGGATTTTTTCTGGTAGTGGGGGGTGGGTGGGTGGGGGGTTACGCGAGAGGATCTTTCCATGGAGGAAGTTTTCATGCGGGGAGAATAAATTGCTATGAAGGGGGCACCGGATATCCCAGCATTATTTTAAAAACGATCAGAAATTAAATAAAAAAAAACAAGTTTTTCAACTAAAAGTAAGGAGCAACATCAAAACTTAAAACGAACAGAAATTATTACGTATATGATTGGGGTCGCCCCCTGGTCAATACCTCACTTTTTATGATAAAGTTTTTTTAGTACTTTCATAAGAGCTATTTATTTTAATTAACTTTAAGATTAAGGGGTCAATTTTAAAGAATTGGAACAAAATTCAAACTTTAGAGTAAAGAGCGAGGTATTGACTAGGGGGCTAACCCCCTGATATACGTATTAAAAATATATGAATATAGAAGTTCGTTACGTAAGTTAATTCGTAACTTACGTATATTTATTACTAATAAAATCGTTCGTAAATAAAATTAAACAACTTCCGATAAAGCCATTTAGCAAAAAAAAAAGTCAAATTAATATGCAAATTTCGTCTGTATTATTCATGTACAGTGAACCAAAATAAAAACCTGCGTTAATTCAAAAACGTTCAGAAATTAAATAAAAAAAAAACAAGTTTTTTTTAACTGAAAGTAAGGAGCGACATTAAAACTTAAAACGAACAGAAATTATTCCGTATATGAAAGGGGCGGTCCCCTCCTCAACGCCTCTCTCTTTACGTTAAAGTTTGACTCTGTATCACAACTCTATTTTTTAAAACAATAAAACAAATTTCGCGTAAAGAGCGAGGCGTTGGGGAGGGGACAGGCCCTTTCTTATTCGGAATAATTTCTGTTCGTTTTAAGTTTTAATGTCACTCCTTACTTTCAGTTAAAAAAACTTGTTTTTTTATATTTAATTACTAATTGAAACCACAGGTTTCAATTAGGCTCCGTTATTAGAGCCTGACACTATTTGAAAATTGAAACATTCAAAAACCATAAAGCAAAAGAAGAAAGATTGCGGCTTGCATGGTAAGTGGGAGGTGGATCTAAGAGCTACTTAATTAGTAAATTAATTAATTAGTTATCTAGTTAATTAGTAAAGAGATAATGCCAGAAACCACGCATTGAAAGCGACAAAAAACAACGCTAGAATACTTTTGCATCTTTGCCTGCAGAAAATACAGATCTGTATTTATTATCATTATTAATATTATTATGGATGGAATAAAAAAAAACTGAGCCGAGACTCAAGCCACAAAGGCTCATTGACTCGCCGCTCTCCCCCAAAAACAGCACCGATTCTGAGCTATCAAAAGCTGGGCTACCGGTCCCCTCAGGCATGATATTTTCAGATCAGGCTTTCCTATCTCCTTTTTATCCCTTGTAAGAAAGACATTCTTGGTAGTATCAAATGTGTCCATCATTATTTTCCTCATCCCTAGAGCCCAGCCCGACAGATTCAGGCCAGTTTAGGCTTGCAACAGTCGTACCTAAAAAAAGAGAGAAGTCATCAACCCCTCGCCACTCATCAGCGATAACTGGCAGTTGATCCTCAGAATCTCTCACCCCGGATAAATCCTTTTAGGGATATTTTCTTGCGCCGCAGTCGGCCCTTCATATATCCAGGGAAATGACCCCCAGGCATTTTTTGAATAGCCGCTGCTGTCTTCAATCCATCCAATCTCGGCAGTGTATTCTACAAAATAACATGTCATATAGTCAGACCATAGGCAGGGCGGCCAATAACTGGATGGTAACTAAAATTATCAGTAGTAAGATCCTATCTTGTCTGCTACCCTCAGGGGCACGATGAAAAGATTGTAGAGTCTTCCCTTAGAGACCTCTAACGTTCGTCTTTTAAATGTTCGTTAATGAATGCTAGGCGTATTGCCGAGGTACATGAGCAAGGTATTCTAGATATCCCTAAGGGTAAACAATTCTTATTTTCAGCATCAAAATTGATAGGAGCTTTCGCTTGTTGCGAATATTCAGTGATATTTTGTGTTGGTAGAGAAATGACACTCAAGTGGGCTCTATGATACTCTGGAACATGGGTCGGCAAACCACGGTCCGCGAGGCCTCTTGCAGAGGCCCTCAAGATCCTCGCCGTAACGCACCCGACAGACCATATTACACACCATACCAATATACAACTAAGGGAAAGGGGGCACCATCTAGCATTCTCGAAAAAATCCGTAAACACCATCTAGCATAGTTACTTTGATGTTCATCCGTTGAGATCAATTATTTTGCTATGTTACTATTTTTGTTTTTGATTAAACTTACCTCAAAGTTTGGGAAATACCCCCAGAAACATTTACCTTTAGATTTTCTTTGTTTATTATTTTTCAGTTCAATAAAATTTAGTGCTTACGGTACCAAATGAAAGCCAATTTATCTGTTCATGTTATGTGGCCATCTTGTGGCAAAATGTTCAGAAGGGAAAAAATAACGTTGGATTTTGTAGATCGGTGTCATTTGGTATATAGAAGGACAGGAAAAAATGGTACTCACTGGGGCATATCCTAGTATGTACAAGAAGACACCCATCTACAAAATTGAGGGCAATTTTTTTCGAAAGGTAATTTTCTTCAAAACGGCTTAAGTACATCCAGTTGTCAAAGGAGCATAGGTACAATGTCCCAGGAACAGAATAGGGTATTAAGTATCATCTTTCAGGGAAACTAGAGGGGGATATCCCAGGAAAAAAGGGGGGTATGCTGGAAATTTCAGAGCATATTAGTTTCAGAGCATATGTAGTTTGCCATAAGGGCACATTACAATATCTTAGGAACCGATCAAGATATAAAGTTGAAACTTCAAGGCCTATTGAAGGGGTTTTATAACCAAATAAAGATGTTAAAATGAACGTTCTGCAACATATCTGGGATGGCTAAGGGCACGAGGGTGAGACTATTAGGCTTTATTGCGTTATACGATGTATATTGAACAAAATCAAAATGCGTTCTATGCATGCAAGTTGTCAAAAGGGCATATGAACAATATCTGAGCAACAGCTAAAAGCAATAAATTTAAACTTTGAGGGCTACTACAAGTACTACTTATGCAATTAGTACTACTGTTATTATCTTAATTACTTCAATCCGCATTTCGGGGCAAAATAAAGTCTAATGCTGGATCTGTTCGGCTCCGTTGTTGAGGTGGCAGTTAAAACACTACATAACATATAAAAGAACAGGGTTGTGACTGTGTTTAAGCCCCAGTTACACGCCTTCCGACTAAGAGTTATTGGGACTTTATCAAGTTGTGACTGCTTTTAACTGTTTGACTTTTTGACTACTTGCAACTGCAAATACTTGTGACTGTGACTAATTGCGATTGAAACCTCAACTACTTGTGACTAAAATTGTCAGTGTATATGACATTTGACTGCATCAAATACTTTGCTATAACAAACAACAAGCCAATCCCTCCGAACTGGAGCAGTGCCAAAGAGGCAGGGATAGACTGGCTGGTAGGCTCCGTAAAAATAAATTAAATAAAAAAAACAAGTTTTTTTAACTGAACGTAAGGAGCAACATTAAAATTTAAAACGAACAGAAATTATTCCGTATATGAAATGGGCTGTCCCCTCCTCAACGCCTTGCTCTTTACGCTAAAGTTTTTTATTGTTTTAAAAAATAGAGTTGTGAAAAAGAGTCTAACTTTAGCGTAAAGAGCGAGGCGTTGAGGAGGGGACAGCCCATTTCATATAAAGAATAATTTCTTTTCGTTTTAAGTTTTAATGTTGCTCCTTACTTTCAGTAAGGAGCACGTTTTTAATTTAATTTTTGAACGTTTTTGAATTAATGGAGGTTTTGATTTTGGCTCACCGTAAATGAATAATTATAAAAAAAAATGAATATTAATTTTACTTTTATGTGGTTAAATGGCTTTCTCGAAAGTTTTTTAATTTTATTTACAAACGTTTTTATTAGTAATAAATATACATAGCTTACGAATTAACTTACGTAACAAACTTCTATATCCATATATTTTTAATACGTATATTAAGGGGTTCGCATCCTAGTCAATTCCCCGCTCTTTAAGCCAAAGATTTTTTACTACTTTCTCTTTACGCTAAAGTTCGAATTTTGTTCCAATTCTTTAAAAATGACCCCTTAATCACAAAGACCTTTAATTAGAATAAATAGCTCTTATGAAGGTACTAAAAAATATTTGGCTTAAAGAGCAAGGTATTGAATAGGGGCCAAACCTAATCATATATGTAATAATTTCTGTTCGTCTTAAGTTTTGACGTTGCTCCTTACTTTCAGTTGAAAAACTTTTATATCTTTAAATTTAATTTCTTATCGTTTTTTTAAATAATGTAGGGAAATCCGGCCCCCCCTTCCTAGCAACTTCCCCTCCCCCATGAAAAATTCATCCCTGGAAAGATCCTCCCAAAAAACCCCTACCCCCCATTACCAGAAAAAAATCCCCCTTGAAAACGTCTGTATACTTCCCAATGACCAATACTATATGTAAACATTGGGTAACCGGATGTATTCAGATTTTGAGGTATTTGAAATGAAACTAACATTATTTATCAAGCATATCGATGAAAGATAGCTCGATCGTTTTCCAAATCATAGGCAGCGCTCTAGCGCTGCCTATGTAAAGAACAATGTGGGTACAATGTGTTTTTTTTTTTTCTCCATACCCGGGCACTTCGTATCGAAGGAGTTGTCGTAGAAAGTTCGAAAAGGACTCATTCGATTGCAAATTGGAGTGGCTAGTACCCTTTTTAATAGTCGAAAGTGATTGGAGGGCAACTAGCCCCCCCCCCCCGCCCATCATTCCCCTCAACACATCTAATCAAAATTTTGAGATAGCCATTTTGTTCAGCGTAGTTGATTTCCAAATAGAAAATATGTTTTCCCCCACACCCCTCGAGGAACAGGTTGTAAGTTATGCCCAGGAGGCATAAAAGGTTTTTACAAAAGGTGTTGTCATAGAAACTTCAAAATGTGCTAAGTTGATCGGAAATTCAAAGGGCTAGTGCCCTTTTTAATAGTCGAAAGTGATTGGAGAGCAACTATCCCCCCCCACGCCCATCAGTTTCCCAAACACATCAAATCAAAATTTTGAGATAGCCAGTTTGCTCAGCGTAGTTGATTTCCGGATATAAAGTATGTGTTTGAGGATGATATACCACCACAGCCATCGGAGCAAGGGGTGTAAAATATGCCCAGGGGGCATATAAGGTTTTTATAGAAGGCGTTGTCGTAGAAACTTCAATAAAGGCTCATTCGATTGGAAATTCAAAGGGCTAGTGCCCTTTTTATAGTCGAAAGTGATTATAGGGCAACTAGCCCCCCCCCACGCCCATCATTCCCCCAAACACAGCCAATCAAAATTTTGAGATAGCCATTTGGTTCAGCGTAGTTGATTTCCAGATAGAAAATCTGTTTTTGAGGAGGAAACTCCCCCCCAACCCTTAGGGCAAGGATTTTAAGTTATGTCCTGAGGGCAAATAAGGTTCTTATAGAGGGCGGTGTTATAGAAGCCTCAGAACAGGCTCATTCGATTAGAAATTCAAAGGGCTAGTGCCATTTTTAATTGTCGAAAGTTACTGGAGGGCAACTAGCCCCCCCCCCACCCCCCAAATTGCCCCAAACACATCCCATCAAAATTTTGAGATAGCGAATTTGTTGAGCCGAGTTGTTTTGCAGATAGAAAATACCTCTTTGAGGACACTCCCCCACAACCCTCGGGGGAAGGGTTTTAAGCTATGCCCTGGGGGCATATAAGGTTTTTATAGAAGACGTTGTCGTAGAAACTTCAAAAAAGGCTCACTCGATTGGAAATTCAAAGGGCTAGTGCCCTTTTTAACAGTCGAAAGTGATTAGTAATATTTTTTGTTCTTGTTGTTGTTTAGACCAGGGCACTTCGTATCGATGGAGTTGTCGTGGGAACTTCGAAAGGGGCTCATTCGATTGAAAACAGAAATGGCCGATGCCCTTTTTAATAGTCGAAAGTGATTGTAGGGCAACTAATTCCCCTTCCACTCCCACCCTCCCATTTGCCCATTATGTTTAAAAACTAAATTTTGCCTCAAGATTTAATCAAAATGCACTGTGATAATGCTAATTCCCAATAAGGCATCTCAGCAGTATCCTAAGAACGACTGAGGGTATTATGTTCAAACTTTCGAGGCTACTTCTGCTCTTAAAATTTAACCAAATCAAAATAGTGTAAGTGTATCAAAGCTATCAAAGAAAGTAAACAGATTTTTTGCGAATGGTATCAAGTTTTCCATTTAAGGTCAACTAGAGGAGGTATGAAACTATGTTAAACAGTACTATTTGTGTGCAGATTCTTAAAATGGTGTATGTTGTTAAAAATTGCTGAAAATTTTTCTCCAGCATACAAATAGCAGGCTAAACTATAAAGTCTTAAAAAACGAAAAGATTTAAAGTGTTATTGTCTTTTTCCCTGAAAAGAGTATGTCAATATATATCGAACAGAAATTAATTAAAAAAACTTTTTCCACAAAATAAGTTTTTCAAAGAAAAGTAAAGAACTCCATTTAACAAAAAATTAGCAAAAATAAATTCAAATAATCTACCAAGCTCGAAACTACCACAAATCAGCATCGATAAATAAATGAAACCCAAAACGAACAGAAATTTAAATAAATAACCGAGTCAAACTCAAAACGAGCAGAAATTAACAAATGCTGGGCGCAAAAGCCCTATGTCTTCACAAGGCCGGAACAAAATTTGCACTTTACTGAAAAAATATAAATGTTTTTACTTTTATAACTTTAATAAATCAAATAATTTTAACATTTTTATTACTAAATATCAGTATATGTATATTAAACTGACAATGCACAATCATTTGTATTTTTTCAGTAAAGGGCAAATTTTGTTCTGGACTTGTGAAGGCATAGAGCTTTTGCGCCCAACTTATTTTAATTTCTGCTCGTTTTGAGTTTGACTCGGTTATTTATTTAAATTTCTGTTCGTTTTGGGTTTCATTTATTTATCGATGCTGATTTGTGGTAGTTTCGAGCTTGGTAGATTATTTGAATTTATTTTTGCTAATTTTTTGATTAATGGAGTTCTTTACTTTTCTTTGAAAAACTTATTTTGCGGAAAAGTTTTTTTAATTAATTACAAGAAAGCAGTAGAAGAAGCTGATATAAATTTTGTTTGGGAAAATAGTAAAATGAAAAGTGCATTAAAACAACTGAAAATCAGTTTTCAACCTGAGTTTGAAAACCGGTTTGCTGATTTAAAAAAAGATCTCAGGTAAGATGGATATTTTTCAAAAACCCTTCGCAGTGGATGTCGATAATATACCAAGTGATTTGCAGATCAACGCGATAGATTTGCAAAATGTTACCACACTTAAAGTACCTTTGAAGGAAAAAAACTGTTTTTTTTTTTGCCCGCGTAATATCTCCACGTAAAATTTTGGACTTCTTGCAACAAAAAGTTGCCGACCCATGCTCTGGAATAACAGGTAATGATTGGGCAGATAAAGCAGCTATGGCTGGGGCGAAGCTGCTGAAAAGCAGCAAAAAACCGACAGAACTATTAGAGGTAAAGGCAAAAAAAAGGCAAATAATACGGCACTCGAATTTATAGTACTGATTTTAGTTTCATGACCCAAGAAGCAATGGGGGGTTGGGGGTCAGCCATCCCGTGCTTTCGTAAACCCTCCCTGTTTACCTTACCCTGGTACCCAACTAGAGCTTGGTCAACTCTGACTGAGCTTAGAGTCACGCTATAAACTCCCGCTCTAAACCAAATAACCAGCGACCCCAGGACTCGAACCCCTGCCCTCACGGGCAAAGGCTTTCAAGTTTACCGTGCTAACCACTCGGCTGGGAGCTATGAGAGGGCGGAGTGAAATTGGCATAGAAAGGTGGGATGCACAGAAAAAAAAGGAAAATATCCCAAGGTTAAACCTCACAGTGACTAAAGAACTTAGTAGATCCGAAAAAAGAAGAGTTGCTGAAGCAATTACAGGTGCGTGAACTTTTAGGAAACATTTCATCCAAATAGAAAGAGCTGATTCCCCAGTAAGCCAAAAATACGAAATGACTACAAGAAGGTACCTAATAGAAGAATGGCAAGCCAGGACTAGATAAAGTTTGAAAGTCCCTCATAAACTGGATGTTAAGCTGGAGGACTCAGAGAAAGAAATGTATGACTTCTTGTAAAATATATGGTAATGACGGGGAAACTAAACCCTACTCCCTATAAAACTGATCAGGTTTTTGAGGTGAGCCTTTGTGGCTTGAACCTCAACTTATTTTGGTGAGTCCACCCATAATGATAATGTTAATAATAATGTAATAATAACAAAAATAACAATAACAATAATAGTAATAATAATAATGATAATAATGATAATAATAACAATAATAATAATAATAAGTAATACTAATACTGATAATTATGTCTTGGCAAAATCTTTAGCTGCATCATCAAAGTCACAAACAAAGGTTCAACAGATGAACAAAGCTAGAAATTGAACTTGGTAATCGACTTGTAGTATATCAGGTCTTTTAGTCTGGCACCAAAAATTACGTCACAAAAACTGTACATCATATTGCGCAGTCCCCTGCAAAAATTAAATAGATAATACAGTTATTCTTTCAATAAAAGTTAATTACAACGTTAAAACTTAAAACGAACATACATTATCCTACACATTATTTAGGCTTCTACCCCCTTAACCCCCACTATTTCCGCTGGGTCTAGGCGTGTGCCCCCCAACGAAAAATAACCTCC
Source organism: Artemia sp. Qi Xiang Cuo (assembly GCF_049724085.1). Taxonomy (NCBI): domain Eukaryota; kingdom Metazoa; phylum Arthropoda; class Branchiopoda; order Anostraca; family Artemiidae; genus Artemia; species Artemia sp. Qi Xiang Cuo. The sequence continues at coordinate 14,062,968 of NC_142811.1, forward strand.
AGAAAATATCCCCGCGGAAAATGCCCCCCCCCCCCCAGAAAATACATGCCGCGGCTGGTTAGTTTCCAATCACTTTTAACTTATAAAAAAAAGGGCTAGAACCCTCAATTTCTGATGGAATGAGCATCCTCTGAAGTTTCTACGACCATGAGGTGGAGGTGGGAATGAGGAAGAGGCAGCCCCCCTCCTATACGGAATAAATTCTGCTCATTTTGGGGTTTAATGTTACTCTTTACTTTCACAATAATAGCGTAGACCAGAAATATACCCAGAAATCAAGAGGGGTTAAATATTAACTTCACATTTTTGATGCATTTTTTAGGTTTTTGCCCCCCCCCAAAAAAAAAAACAACCCCCCAAACAAATGTCCTGAATATGACCCTAGGGATTATGCATTAATTTCTACCTCCACCCTTTTCCTTGTCTCTTTCTTAGAACTAATTATGTATTTATATGAATGTTCAATGAGAGTTGGGATGTTTTGGCATTAAAATACACCCTGTAAGGCATCTCCCTCCCTCCCTAACTACCCAAAATATTTTTAAGGTCTAAAAAAATTTCACTCTCCTAGGTAAATTCGCTGTTTTTTTAAAATTCCAAACATTTGCATATAAGGGCTGTAAACCTCTACAATGGGGTCCTATGATTGTTTTGCAGTTAGGGATGGAAGAAGTCTCAAAGGATGCATTTTAATGCCCAAACATCCCAACTCTTGTTTAACCTTCAGATAAATAGAGAATTAGTTCTAAGGGAGAAATGAAGGGAGGGCGGAGGTAGGAATTGATCTAAAATCCCCAGGGCCGTATCCAGGACTTTTGATTGGGGGGTTATTTTTCCGGGAGGAGGGGGGGGGGACAAAAAATTTAAAAAACAAACCAAATGTGAAATTGATATTTAATCCCTCTTGATTTCTGGGAATATTTCTGGTCTGTGATGTTATTATGAAAGTAAAGAGTAACATTAAACCCAGTGACGTAATTTCGTCAAAATCCTCGGGGGGGGGGGGCAACATTGGAGCCAAGTATCCCAGATCAAGTAAAACTGACAGTGAAAAAAGGAAAAATGAGCCATATAGCCATAAGGACAGATATATTATAAAGAAAACTGAACTATTCCTCTGGATGCTTAAATTATACAGGCTTATCTTAGTTTTGACAAGATTTTTTGCAGAAACTAAATTTCAGCTGGGGACAAACTGAGGACTGACGGGGGGGGGCAAACTGAGGTTTGGAGGGGACAGTTGCTCCCCCCTTCCCCATAACAAATTATGCCCCTGATTAAACCCCTAAATGAGCATAATTTATTCCATATAGGAAGGGGAATGCCCCTTCCTCATACCAACCTCCACCTCATGGTCGCAGAAACACCAGAGGGTGCTCATTCGATCAGAAATTGAGAGTTCTAGTCCTTTTTTTAATAAGTCAAAAGTGATTGGAGAAGAGCCAGCCACGGGGGGTATTTTCCACGAGGGGAGTATTTTCCAGGGGGGGGGGGGTAAACTCCGACTCTCATTTACGCTACAGTTTGAGTAGCGCTTTACTGAAACAAATTTATATTTCAATATACATAGCAAACGGGTAACTTCCAAGTGTTAAATTTACAAATTCCCTTCAAAAAATATGATAATAACTCTTTCTTTCTCAAAGCTGCAGGATAGAATTTTTTGCTTTTTAAACTATCTAAGCAATAGGATATTTTGATGTGCCTGGCAAAAACAATTCCGCCATAAAAATCATACACCTAAAAAAAGATAGTCCACAGTCCCTTGACAAAAACAGATAAAACTTTACCTGAAATTCTCTCTTCAGATCGTTACACATGGACAAGAATTTCTGTGTTTCCGGATGATTAAGTTCTCGCTTAAATATTTCTGAGAGACCAAGCCCAATTGAGGGTAAAGTATTTTCAGACATCCCAACAAACCATTTACATAGTTCCCAGTAAAGGTTCACAGATCCCTGAAAGTATAAGTTCTTTATTGCTCATTTCAAATTTTGGACGGTTGAACTTTATTGCCCAAGCACTAGCACTCTAGCAGGCTCCAAAGAGTCGTGGCTCGGTTATTTTTCCGGTACCCTTCTATTAACCGGACTCTTTTATATCTCAAACTAGAGCGCGTTGAAAAACCCATTTTTCAACGGGATGATTCAACACACGGCTGTAGAGAAATATAATATATAGCGTGGTTTTAATTGCGTATACGATTTTTAAAGTGTTGTTTTTTGGAGGTTTTGGGGGGAAAGGTACCTAGGTTAGGTTAGGTTACGTATTTAATATATGCTATGCTTTGCCCAACACCCCCACTCTAATGTGCAAATATATAGCCCAAATTTGTTTCTAAACTATTATATAGTCATCCTATTTTATTTTATTTCATTAGCATTAACCATACTAGCACTATATAAAAGAGTCCGGTAAATAGAACAGTACCATTTTTCCTCTATCAAAAACCTGTAGGCCTACGAAATCGTAAATCTTGTTGATCATCAGGAACTACTGATAATTCGTGTCCGAACCATTTAAACGAGGGTAAATTTGTCATGTAAGGGACCGTTCACGCTACTGAACAAGGCGTATAATTCGTAAAATTATACGCCCTATGCACGAACATCAGTGATAAAATTTGTACACGCATTTCTCGGTGTGTTAAAAATTAATAGAAGCGAGTCCTATCTTCTGTGCTGCTACTCAAAACCAAGAGGTTGCTGACTTGTATTTAAGAACAAAAAGAAGATAAATTTAATATTTTATTTTGCCAAAAATGAGTTAATGAAATGGAAAATTAATGGAATTTTGGTATTTTTTTATTATTGACATGAGAAAGAGAGAGTACCGACTCTGCTAATGTACCAAAATGGCACTTCTACACAGGGACGTACGCAGGGGGGCCTCCGGGCCCGCCCCTCCCCCCGAAATCTCACGATTTTTTTCATTTTCCCATAAATTTCTGATTTTTCTTACAGAATAATGGGTTTGAAGGATTTGGCCCCCCCCCGAAACAAATTCCTGCGTGCGTGCCTGCTTCTACATGCCACAACAACTTTAAACTTGTGTGATAATTGAGAACAATTGGTGCACAAATTTTTCCAACTATGAACGGGCGTGGAGAATAAGGGTTAAACACGTACAGCTTAATTTTTTTTTTTTTTTTATACGCGAGTCCGAACAGTCCTTAAGTGGTTGCGCGACAGGCATAATAATAATACAACGTAGTGACGCAGGTCTTCAATTATTAATAAAGTTTTTATGTGGCAAAAAATCAGTGATAGACATGGAATCAAGTTGTACTTATCAACGAATAGATAAGACACAATTAACTGGTCTTATGTTTTGAGAAAAGGTAAAAAGGTATTGAGAAAGTTTGTTGATCATCAGGAATGCGGGGTTACAAACATGTTCTAATTCATGTTCGAAAAAATTAAATGAATATAAAGTTGTCGTCACATAAGCGGTTGCGAAGCAGCTATAATAATAATGCAATGTTGTGACGTAGCTTTTCAATTATTTTAATAGTGTGCTTGTAGTAAGAACTCGGTGATAGACATGGAGTCAAACTGAATTTATCAACGAATACATAGGATACTATTAACTTATGTTTTGAGAAAAGGTAAAAAGGTATTGAGAAAGTTTGTTGATCATCAGGAATGCGGGGTTACAAACATGTTCTAATTCATGTCCGAAAAATTTAAATGAGTATAAAGTTGTCGTCATAAAAGCGGTTGCGAAGCAGCTATAATAATAATGCAACGTTATGACGTAGTTTTTCAATTATTTTAATAGTGTCCTTGTGGTGAAAACTCGGTGATAGACATTGAGTCAAACTGTATTTATCAACAAATGCATAGGATACTATTAACTTATGTTTTGAAAAAAGGTAAAAAGGTATTGAGAAAGTTTGTTGATCATCAGGAATGAGGGGTTACAACTATGTTCTAATTCGTGTCCAAAAAAATTAAATGAGTATAAAGTTGTCGTCATAAAAGCGGTTGCGAAGCAGCTATAATACTAATGCAACGTTATGACGTAGTTTTTCAATTATTTTAATAGTGTCCTTGTGGTGAAAACTCGGTGATAGACATGGAGTCAAACTGTATTTATCAACAAATGCATAGGATACTATTAACTTATGTTTTGAAAAAAGGTAAAAAGGTATTGAGAAAGTTTGTTGATCATCAGGAATGAGGGGTTACAACTATGTGCTAATTCGTGTCCAAAAAAATTAAATGAGTATAAAGTTGTCGTCATATAAGCGGTTGCGAAGCAGCTATAATAATAATGCAACGTTGTGACGTAGTTTTTCAATTATTTTAATAGTGTCCTTGTGGTGAAAACTCGGTGATAGACATGGAGTCAAACTGTATTTATCAACAAATGCATAGGATACTATTAACTTATGTTTTGAGAAAAGGTAAAAAGGTATTGAGAAAGTTTGTTGATCATCAGGAATGAGGGGTTACAACTATGTGCTAATTCGTGTCCAAAACAATTAAATGAGTATAAAGTTGTCGTCATATAAGCGGTTGCGAAGCAGCTATAATAATAATGCAACGTTATGACGTAGTTTTTCAATTATTTTAATAGTGTCCTTGTGCTGAAAACTCGGTGATAGACATGGAGTCAAACTGTATTTAACAACAAATGCATAGGATACTATTAACTTATGTTTTGAAAAAAGGTAAAAAGGTATTGAGAAAGTTTGTAGATCATCAGGAATGAGGGGTTACAACTATGTGCTAATTCGTGTCCAAAACAATTAAATGAGTATAAAGTTGTCGTCATAAAAGCGGTTGCGAAGCAGCTATAATAATAATGCAACGTTATGACGTAGTTTTTCAATTATTTTAATAGCGTCCTTGTGGTGAAAACTCGGTGATAGACATGGAGTCAAACTGAATTTACCAACGAATACATAGGATACTATTAACTTATGTTTTGAGAAAGGGTAAAAAGGTATTGAGAAAGTTTGTTGATCATCAGGAATGCGGGGTTACAAACATGTTCTAATTCATGTCCGAAAAATTTAAATGAGCATAAAGTTGTCGTCATAAAAAGCGGTTGCAAAGCAGCTATAATAATAATGCAACGTTATGACGTAGTTTTTCAATTATTTTAATAGTGTCCTTGTGGTGAAAACTCGGTGATAGACATGGAGTCAAACTGTATTTATCAACAAATGCATAGGATACTATTAACTTATGTTTTGAAAAAAGGTAAAAAGGTATTGAGAAATTTTGTAGATCATCAGGAATGAGGGGTTACAACTATGTGCTAATTCGTGTCCAAAACAATTAAATGAGTATAAAGTTGTCGTCATAAAAGCGGTTGCGAAGCAGCTATAATACTAATGCAACGTTATGACGTAGTTTTTCAATTATTTTAATAGTGTCCTTGTGCTGAAAACTCGGTGATAGACATGGAGTCAAACTGTATTTATCAACAAATGCATAGGATACTATTAACTTATGTTTTGAGAAAAGGTAAAAAGGTATTGAGAAAGTTTGTAGATCATCAGGAATGAGGGGTTACAACTATGTGCTAATTCGTGTCCAAAAAAATAAAATGAGTATAAAGTTGTCGTCACATAAGCGGTTGCGAAGCAGCTATAATAATAATGCAACGTTGTGACGTAGCTTTTTTTAATAGTGTGCTTGTAGTAAGAAATGGTGATAGACATGGAGTCAAACTGTATTTATCAACGAATACATAGGATACTATTAACTTATGTTTTGAGAAAAGGTAAAAAGGTATTGAGAAAGTTTGTTGATCATCAGGAATGCGGGGTTACAAACATGTTCTAATTCATGTCCGAAAAATTTAAATGAGTATAAAGTTGTCGTCATAAAAGCGGTTGCGAAGCAGCTATAATAATAATGCAACGTTATGACGTAGTTTTTCAATTATTTTAATAGTGTCCTTGTGGTGAAAACTCGGTGATAGACATGGAGTCAAACTGTATTTATCAACAAATGCATAGGATACTATTAACTTATGTTTTGAGAAAAGGTAAAAAGGTATTGAGAAAGTTTGTAGATCATCAGGAATGAGGGGTTACAACTATGTGCTAATTCGTGTCCAAAAAAATTAAATGAGTATAAAGTTGTCGTCATATAAGCGGTTGCGAAGCAGCTATAATAATAATGCAACGTTATGACGTAGTTTTTCAATTATTTTAATAGTGTCCTTGTGCTGAAAACTCGGTGATAGACATGGAGTCAAACTGTATTTATCAACAAATGCATAGGATACTATTAACTTATGTTTTGAGAAAAGGTAAAAAGGTATTGAGAAAGTTTGTTGATCATCAGGAATGAGGGGTTACAACTATGTGCTAATTCGTGTCCAAAAAAATTAAATGAGTATAAAGTTGTCGTCACATAAGCGGTTGCGAAGCAGCTATAATAATAATGCAACGTTGTGACGTAGCTTTTTTTAATAGTGTGCTTGTAGTAAGAAATGGTGATAGACATGGAGTCAAACTGAATTTACCAACGAATACATAGGATACTATTAACTTATGTTTTGAGAAAAGGTAAAAAGGTATTGAGAAAGTTTGTTGATCATCAGGAATGCGGGGTTACAAACATGTTCTAATTCATGTCCGAAAAATTTAAATGAGTATAAAGTTGTCGTCATAAAAGCGGTTGCGAAGCAGCTATAATAATAATGCAACGTTATGACGTAGTTTTTCAATTATTTTAATAGTGTCCTTGTGCTGAAAACTCGGTGATAGACATGGAGTCAAACTGTATTTATCAACAAATGCATAGGATACTATTAACTTATGTTTTGAGAAAAGGTAAAAAGGTATTGAGAAAGTTTGTTGATCATCAGGAATGAGGGGTTACAACTATGTGCTAATTCGTGTCCAAAAAAATTAAATGAGTATAAAGTTGTCATCATATAAGCGGTTGCGAAGCAGCTATAATAATAATGCAACGTTGTGACGTAGTTTTTCAATTATTTTAATAGTGTGCTTGTAGTAAGACGTCGGTGAAAGACATAAGAGTCAAACCGTATTTAACAACGAATGCATGGAAACGATTAATTGGTATCATGTTTTGAGGCAAAGTAATGTAGCCTTAATTTTTATATGCTGCAATTCTAATTAAAAGAATTTAAACAGTGAGACTGCGTTAGAAATAGCAACAATTTCATAGTTTCCAGTAAAGATTATCGAATTCCCAAAAGTAAAAGGATTTTATGGCATTTAATAGTTTCGACCACTAAACTTTACAGCCCAGGCACTAACAGGCTTCAAAGTTTCGTTACTCGATTATTTTTCTTTATAAAAAAATATTTAAAATTTATTATGGGTTGTTTTAAGTTTTGGGAAAGCATTTATTTCTAATCTATCAACTTTTGCAATTGGATAAAATTCATAAAACATATTATTTCCAAATTTAGCACCGCTTACTGCGCGGTAGATTCAAGGACAAGATCATACCTAATGAACAGTATTGAATGTTACGTATAAAATGAAATGAATGAGATTATTTTTTTTAAATTGAACCATATTAAAGACTCACTACGGTCATGTTGAGTCTCATCATAGTCCTTGTGCTATCTCCAAATACTATCTCCAAATGCCCTTGGAGATAGCATTTTATACACCATTTAAACTATTAACAAATCAAAATTTACGAAGTAATTAAGCAATTAAGTAATTAAGTAATTAAGAAATGACTGAACATTTCTTTTGTCTTTATGAGCTGCACCATTTCTAAAGTGAACACATTAATATATATATTATAATATTATCAAGGCAGAGAGAATTCACTAGACTTAAAATACAACACAATTTTAAGCCATAAAATATCAGGTGAGATACATATTCAGGAAAACAGGATTTAATATTAGAAATTCAATAAGAAAGATTATCTCAAGTTTTCAATATGATTTTCTTCGGCAATAACTTACACCAGAATTGTCAATGCACTTCAATACATACATATAGCACATTGTACAGTGGTACACTACGCATGTAAAACTTTCTAGTGGGAATTTCTCGGGAATAATTGAGCAAAAACCTCAACTGCGAGTAGAAAAGCAATTTCGCTATTTGTAGTTTCACATTAAGCAGAGACCCAAAATGCTTTCAGTGAGCCTTAAGGTGGAAAATGGGACGGATAAAACAAAAAAGGAAAGAGAGAAAGTAAGAAAAACAGGAAAGAGAAGAAAAAAGAGAGAGAAGAGAATGGAACTGAATTTGAAAAAAAAAACAAGAAATATATAGATATTTAACAAAATCCACAGTATTTTACACACGAAAACGACCAAATACTTCAACTTAGTCTCCTTCGTAAGGCTCTATGGCCAGGAAAAACAGCGGAGAAACAAAACGAAAAATCAAACAAATACATCCATCAAACATTTTTTAAATAATTCACTCACAATACTAACCCAAACGATACCCCCCCCCCAAAAAAAAGTCCAAGCCAGGCAGGGGATTAGTACATGATTCCATCTACACAAATAAACAGCAGACCCAATCCGGAGAAATGAATTCCTCGGAAAACCGGAGAAAACTTAGTTATTAGCCAGAAATTCCCTAACATACTTATGGAAGTTACCAAACGGGTGTCAGCCCCGGGCAGACTCCAGGAGAGTGTTCCAAATCATGTTACAAGCCATCTCTCGTCGTATTAATGGAGTATAAGGTATCTGTAAATTATTGTAAGTGCGGAATTAATAATTCGATTGCTCAGAAACAAAAGATATGTCACTACATAGGGCAGCAGGAAGCTGGCCATGTAACCTCAAAAAATTTAAAGAAGCACAAGACAGAAAATAGAGAGATCTCAAGTCAAGCAAGGGTTTAAATAGGGAAGAGTTAGTATCCTGTATGAGAGTCCTTGCTTTATCATATAATTTTGAAAGTAACTTCAGTGATGAGGAAAAACTTGACATACAAATAATAGAACAGTATAAAACATAAGCCTGAACTAGGCTGCAGAATAGGATTCTAAGAATTGACCCTGGAAAAATGTGTTTCAGTTTTTTAAGGATCTCGAGGCTTCTGGAAACTTTAATCTTAATAGGGTCAATATGATGCTTGAAGGAAAGATTACCATCAAGCAAGATGCCTGAGAATTGAACGCATCTAACCTTAGGTCTATTAAGGGAACCCTTCGATACGTGAATTTCATTTAAACCAGAGCAAGCCCTTGAAACTCTTGAGAAAATAAGAAAAAATGACTTTACAATGTTTAAGGCAAGATAATTAACATCAAACCACTGAACATCTCTTTCAAAAAGGGTAATCATGTTTAAACGGATATCAGATTCAATTCTACCAGCTGTGCCAAGAGTAAGGTCATGCGCAAAAGCAACATGAGTATCGAAGGAGGACCAACTCTTGTCACAATTAGTCACAATCACATCACAATCTTGTCACAATCACAATGCAGATTGACAAAGACGACAACAAGTGGTAGGTTTTAGATTTTTAACCACAATTATGAGGTCATTAACAGAAATTAAAAAGAGTATCGGCCCAATCACAGATCCTTGTGGAACGCCAAACTCTATTTCAGACGAGTTCAACCGAGATAACTCGACCAGATAAATATGATAGAAGCCAAGAATAAGTACTCCCTCGTATTCCAATATGGGATAATTTAAAAAGAAGAATCTTGTGTGTTATTGAATCATATGCTTTTCGTACGTCGAGGAAAAGGGCAGAAGCTATCAGACCAGAGTCAAGAGATATATGAAAAGAATTCAACAGATTCGCACATGCATGCTCAGTTGAGTGCTTTGCCCTAAAACCAAACTGGGTATTATGAAAAAAATATTTAGAATTCAGAAAATCAAGAAGTCGAGAAAGCTTTTTCAAAAATTTTACTAAACACCGATAAGAGAGATATAGGAAGATAACTAGCGGGGTCATTTCGTAAACAACCTTAAAAAAGAATAATAATAAAAAAGAAAAGAAAGTACTGGTCCATTTTTGACCGTTACTGGGTACTTTCTTCCCAAATTTGGAACAAAAGCGCTACCAAGGGCATTACCAAGGGATTAAGCAAACTGGGTCACATCTTATTAACAGAAAAGAAGAAAAAATTGTTAAGTCGGTACTTGTAGTACCTCTCAAAAAAGGGGAAAACAGAGCCACAAATATGATATCGATCGAAATGTTGAAACAAAAGCGTAGCGCTATGGATTAATTGTTTTTTGGTTTTAGTTTGCAAAACAATCTTAATAGAGTTTTTAGGGGTAAACGGCGTCTAAATTACACAATAAAACTACTACTGCTAACAACTCAATGCAGCACCAAGCCGTTTGAGGCTAAGACAGATGTGCACACCCCTCCTCCACCTCAATCTATTCAAAGCTTCCCTCTTTACATCCTCTCAAGGAATTCCAGCTTCCTTTAAATCCTTTCTTATGACCTCTTTTCCCCGCTTCCGGAGATAATCTGCATTTCATTTGACCCTATATAGTTAATTAAAGGTGAATACTATTAAGAATTAAGGGGAAACTGTTTTTGCGCATAAAAGTTTTAGCTTCTTGAGTTCTTTTTCTATATAACAACTGTGTATGACAATACGGTTAACGGTTCTAAAAGATAAAAAGCAGCGAATTGATCGGACCTCTTCCAGTGAGAGACAGATATTTGATCAGTAATAGACAACATTCATTGCTGAATTTGAATAGCACAATTTTAAAAAGTGGGACTTTAATTATTAGTCACGTTTTATCAAATATACCTAGAGCAGAAAATCCCCCCGTTCGTGCGGTGAGGAAAAAACGATGGTTGATAATTATACTATTCTAAATACCGTCGTTTTATTGGAGACGGAGCCTCGAGAGTTTTATAGAAATTCAACAGAACAGCTCATATGGCCCTCTAATTGAAGAAGAAGAGTGTGCAAGCCATGTTACTAAAAACTACTAGTGGAAAAAGTGAGCTTTCCACAGTGTGCTATCCACTTTGTTTAAGATCGACATTTATGTCGAACCGATTGGCAAATTCTATTTATCTACATTTCCTCATGAGCTGAGTTGAAAGCACAACTGATTCAGAATGTTATTAGTTATCATACGGATTTAGGGCGCTCAAACTATGGTCCGTATACCACTGGTGGCGCATATACAATATTTTATTGGTAAAATTTTTATAGAAAAAATTTAAAACGAATATAAAAAATTCTTATTCTTTGATTATAAACAATCCAATAAGCATGTATTGATTTTTAATAGCGAAATGTTGTTATGGTGGTATATATTTGTTTACTTCGCATCTATGTGGTAGAAAATTTGAAAAGATCGGGAATCCCTGATATATAGTAGTAATAGCAGTTTATTATAAAAAAAAAAACAAGAAAAAAAGAGACAAAATCAGTCGGTAGCACATCAAAAGCGTTGCTTGCAAGGGTATGCTACTAACAAAAAAGAAAAAAAAATAAAAGAAAAAAAATTAACCAAAAACAACAAACAATAAAAAAAAAAACAAAAAAAAATCAAAAAACAAAAACAAAAAACTAACAATTATAATTTTTAATAAGCAGAAGGGTGAAACCGTGTACCGATAAAAAAACACACATGAACAATTCATACACAATAAATAACATAATATCATGATCCTGAAGCAAAAAAAAAAAAAAAAAAAAAAAACCAGCAGCCCCACATGTAGCTCTGATTTAAAGTGACTAATGGTTAATTCCTTGGTACTTTGTATAAGCTGATTCCACAGCTTAGCCCCTCTATAAATAACTGAAAAACCCTTCCTACTTGTAACTAGGCTAGGAACCTCAATATCTCCACTTGTCTGAGTTCCGTGACAATGAACGTTGGACCTTTGTCGAAAAAGTCCTGTAAAAACTATAGCATTTCTTAAAGCTTGATTTTTCTCCAATTACTTTTTTATGGAAATAAAAGCAGTAGTGACCTCATTACATGGTTTAATGATGACCTCGAAAAAAAAGAAACAGAATTTAGGGAGGGAAAACAGCCAACCTCACTTATAGAATGGTTTCTTTTTCTTAGGTTTCATGGTCACTATTTGATATTATTCTGAGAGAACTTTATTTTTTAATCAGTTTGTGTTCGTTTTTGTTTCACATTAAGTGACTGCTGAAAATATGAGCGCGGCTGCAACCCCCCTTAGCCCCCTTCCCCTCCATCTTAACGATAAAGTTCAAATTTATTGCTTTGAGAATGTAAGGGCTTATTTAGGTATCTTTGCTTTGCATGACGAAGTACAATTTTTCGACGTACTTATATGTCCTATTACCGCACTGATATTGCAATGTTTCAATTCATTCAGAAGAAGTAGAGATCGACAAGTTAAGTCTCGGCCTGATGATTTTTTATGTGGTACTGAATCTGATGTTGGGTCTACTAATGTGTAGTGTCAAAAATGTATAAAAAAGTATCAAAAATTTGTATCAAAATGTGTAGTATCAAAAACATATAAAAAAGTATCAAAAATGTGAGCCGTTTTTCGTCTCAAAAAGAAACATTCAAGAAGTGTTGATCAGTTATGTGGGTTACACTTAAAACATGCAAGCGACAAGACCAGAATCCACTTTTAACTACTCTATTTTCAATACCCGTGCTGCACCGAAATTTTTTGTATTGGTTCGCTTACTCCAGTTGTCAAAGAAGGAAAAGACAGCAAACATAGATGTATTACTATATTATAATTATTATACTGCTATTTTACTATATCATAACTGTATCCTTATACTGTGTAAGCTACTAGAGCTGCTGGTAGTTGATGATCTAAACGCTGCATGCTTTACACCAGACAATCAGATGGGTTTTAAGGCTGGTCATAGTCGCAAATACATCCACTCTATCAATTCAAAAATTATCGTTGAAATGAAGAGAAACGATGACATCCTGATTCTGGCAGCATATGATGTTCCTCACACCTTCGAATCTAGCGTCTATCCTCAGCAGCTATTTTCTCCGAAAAGTCGAGGTGTTTTTAGCTCTGTTATGAGGGTATTCAAAAATATGTTCACGGCTCAAGGTCCTTATAAAAGTACAAACTTTAAATGGTTTATTATCAAGCAAAACTTCAGTTAGAGTGTGGAAAGGTGCCTGCCAAGGAGGTATAACGTCACCATTCCTTTATTACAATGCTGTTTTTAAAGCCCAGGAGAAAGTTACAATGAGTTACATACTTAGAGCTCTGGAACTTTCTCTCTTTAATTATGCTGATGATATTTAAACCTTAGCCGGAGAAACTGTCCGAGCTTAGTCGCGAACATGGAAAAATACATCTATCCTTCAATGCATCTAAGAGTGAGATTCATGTTTTTAGCCAGTCTCAGGCTACGACAGAAGGAGTACAGTTAGGATGAATGTTTCCCAATCTACAGGAATTAGGTATCTTGGCCTTCCAATCAGTTCCATTGTCAAATCCCTCCTGCTCCCTCCTGCTCCCTCCTGCTTGCGCATCTTGATGAAAAGCTACGAAAACATTTGGATTTCTCATTTTCTGCGAAGCGCGATACAGCAGACGCATACTAGCCAGAGTTTACAGCTCATTTGCTCTCCCGCACGTCATTGCTCGTCCCCTTTCTGCATCATCCTTATGTAGACTTACAGAAAAAAATATATAAGGTCTATGTAATTTAGGTATGCGAACTTTCTCTTGGAAATTTCCCCATGACCTAGAAACAGACACCTGATCGCCACTTATACTTTGGCTGAAGCCCTGGCTGCAGCTTAGAGTCACTGTGAAAGATTTTTTGAAAGCCTAGATCAGTCTTATTTGTGTTCTTATCTTTTATTTGTGTTATTATATGGATGTTGTATTTTTTTCTATTTTTCTTATTTACTCTATTGTAACACCCTCGAGTGTTTTAATGGGCAGTAAAAAATTTTATTCAGTCATTCAAAAGCAACTATTAAATGTCCAAAACATGGATTGCTTCTCAGATGAAGTGAAAAAAAATACAGCATCTTTTATTTATAAAATTGTAGAAGATGTGTATTACCAATAAGAGTAAGCAAATTTTGATGATTACTTTTCTAAGCAAATTCTGAAGACTTACTTTTCTAAGCGCCAACTCTTCTGACCAAGAATATGCTTCTTCAACTGCAAACATTTTTGTAGCCCAAATCTCAAACGAGCGAGACAACCCTTTGATTGATGCCTTAAAAAACTGAGTATTAGATTAAATCCTTTCAAAACAGTTAAAATAAATGATTTCAACGTAATTTAGCTTAAGGTAGGTATGGCAATGAATCTTCCTTACTTACTTAAGTTAGAATGGATATAATCTAACTCTCTAATTATGCCATAATTCGTCAGCCTAGATTCAGCAAAAGTTCTGAATGAGTCCCGTCAACCGCTTACAATTACAGTGAAGCCACAATAAGGCGGATAACGATAATTCAAATTTTACCTTCTACTTTTTGAGATTTTTAAATACTCGAAAAAAATTAATTAAACGAATATCTAGAATTTTGAAAAAAATCGTCAAACCAAAAACGTTTCTTCAACCAACTAATACGCTTGGACAAGCTTCTTCAACCAATTAAATACAAAAACAAGTTTTTTTTAATCTGGAAGTAAGGAACAACATTAAAACTTAAAACGAACAGAAATTATTACGTGTACAGGGGTTTGCTCCCTCATCAATGCCTTACTCTTCACGCTGAAACTTTTTAGTACTTCTTATTCTAAACAAACAGCCATTGAATTTCAAGAGTCGTTCTTAAAGAATTGGGACAAAAAGTCCGAGTCAAACTCAAAAGGAGCAGAAATTAACATAAGTTGGACGCAAAACCCCTATACCTTCCCAAGGCCAGAACAAAATTTGAACTTTACTGAAAAAATACAAATGAATGTGTATTGTCAGTTTAATATACACATACTGATATTTAGTAATCAAAATGTTGATATTATTTTATTTATCAAAGTTATAAAAGTAAAAAAATTTATATTTTTTTCAGTAAAGTTCAAATTTTGTTCTGGCCTTGGGAAGGTATAGGGGTTTTGCGCCCAACTTATGTTAATTTCTGCTCCTTTTGAGTTTGACTCGGTCAATTATTGTAATTTCTGTTCGTTTTGGGTTTCATTTATTTATCGATGCTGATTTGTGGTAGTTTCACACTTGGTAGATTATTTGATATATTTTTTTTAATCATTTTTTGTTTAATGAAGTTCTTTACTTTTCTTTGAAAAACTTGTTTTGTGGAAAAAGGTTTTTAAATTAATTTCTGTTCGTTTTATATTGACATAGTCTTTTCAGGGAAAAAGAAAAAATTACTTTAAATCTTTTTGTTTTTCAAGACTTTATAGTTTGGCCTGATATTTGTATGCTGGAGAAAAATTTTCAGCAATCTTTAGCAACATACACCCTTTTAAAAATCTGAACACAAACAGTACTGTTTAATTTAGTTTCATACCTCCTCTAGTTGACCTGAAATGGAAAACTTTATACCATTCGCAAAAAAATGTGTTTACTTTCTTTTATAGATTGGATACAATTACGATATTTTTATTTGGTTAAATTTTAAGAGCAGAAATGGGAGGGTTGGCATGGGAGGGTGGGGGTGGGAAGGTGAGAGTGAAAGGAGGATTAGTTGCCCTCAAATCACTTTGACTATTAAAAGAGCATCAGCCCTTTCTATTTTCAATCGAATGAGCCCTTTTCGAAGTTTCCACCACAACTCCTTCGATACGAAGTGCCCTGGTCTAAACAACAACAACAACAACAAATAATACATTATACCCACTTCGATCTTTATTATAAAAATGTCAAGCCTTCCAATCACTTTCGACTATTAAAAAGGGCACTGGGCCTTTCGATTTCCAATCGAATGAGCCCTTTTGGAAACGACAACGCTTTCTATAAACACCTTATATGCCCACAGAGCATATATCACATCCCTTACCCTAAGGTCTATTAGGGTGGTTGTCAATCTCTAAGACTGAATTTTCAGAACTTTCAACTACGTTAAACAATATGGTTATTTCAAAATTTTGGTTGGATGTGTTTGGGGAAATGGTGGGCGTGAAAGGGGTGGTAGTCGCTTTCCAATCACTTTCATCTATTAAGAATGGCCCTAGCCCTTTCAATTTCCAATCAAACGAGCCCTGTTGAAGTTTCTACTACAAAAGTTTCAATTAAAATCTTGTATGCCCCCAGGGCATAACTTACAACCCTTGCCCTGAGGGCTGCGAGGGATGTCATTCTCAAAGACCTAATTTCCAGAACTTTCTACTACGTTGAACAAAATGGCTATCTGAAAATTTTGATTGGATGTGTTTGGAGGAATGGTGGGCGTGAGAGAGGGGTTAGTTACCCTCCAATCACTTTGAACAATTAAAAAGGGCAATAGCCCTCTCAATTTCGAATTGAATGAGCCCCTTTTGAAGCTTTAAGACAACTCTATGTATAAAAACTTTATATGCCCTCAGGGCAGAACTTACAACCTTTGTCCTGAGGGCTCTGGGGGTGTTTGTCATCCTCAAATACATAATTTTCGGAACTTTCAACTACGTTGAACAAAATGACTATCCCTAAACTTTAACTGAATGTTTTTGAGAAAAGGGTGCGTGTGAGAGGGGGGTTAATTACTCTCCACTCACTTTCGATCATTAAAAAGGGCAAATTCAATTTCCAATCAAATGAGCCCTTTTTGAAATTTCTATAATAACTTTCTATATAAACTTTATATGCCCCCAGGGCATATTTTACAACCCTTGCACTAAGGGCTCTGCGGGGGTTATCATCCTAAAAGACCTAATTTCAAGAACTTTCAACTACGTTGAGCAAAATGGATATCTCAAAATTTTGATTGGATGTGTTTGGAAAAATGGTGGGCGTGAGATGGACGTTAGTCGCTATCCAATCACTATTAAAAAAGGCACCAGCCCTTTTAATTTCCAATTGAATGAGCCCTTTTGAAGTTTCTACGCTTTCAATAAAAACCTTATACGCCCCCAGGGCATAACTTACAACCCTTGCCCAAAGAGCTGTGGGGGGGAGGGGTTATCACCCTTAAAGACCTAATTTTCAAAACTTTCAACTGCGTTGAATAAAATGGGCATCTAAAATATTGATTGGATGTGTTTGGAGAAACGATGGGCGTGAGAGGGGGGTTAGTTGTCTTCAAATCACTTTCGACTATTAAAAAGGAAACTAGGCCTTTGAATTTCCAATTAAATGAGGCCTTTTTGAAGTTTCTACGACAAAGATTCCAATAAAAACCTTGTATGCCACCAGGGCATGACTTGTAACCATTGTTCTGAAGACTGTAGGTGGAGAGTTCCGCTCATAAGTATAATCTCCTGAACTTTGAACTGCGTGGAACAAAATGCTTATCTCAAAATCTTTATTGGATTTATTGGAGGGCTGTGGGGGGGGGGGGGGTGTAAACCTCAAAAACCTCATTTCCAGAACACAAAATTACGTTGAATAAATTGGCTATCTCAAAGTTTTGATTAGCTACGTTTGGGGAAAATGTGGGCATGAGAGGCGGTTTAGTTGCCCTCTAATCAATTTCGACTATTAAAAGGGCACTAGCCCTTTGAATTTCCAATCGAATGAGCCTTTTTTAAAGTTTCTACGACAACGCCTTCTATTAAAAACCTTATATGCCCCCAGGGCATAACTTAATACCTTTGCCCTAAGGACAGTGGGGGAGTGTCCTCAAAAACATGATTTCTATCTGAAAATCAACTACGCTGAACAAAATGGCTATCTCAAAATTATGATTGGTTGTGTTTCCGGAATTGGTGCGCGTGGAAGAGGTGTTAACGGCCTTTCGATCACTTTCCAGTATTAAAACGGGTACAAGCAACTCCAATTTCCAATTAAAAGAGCGCTTTTCGAGGTTTCTACGACAACTTCTTCGATATGAAGTGCCCTGCTCTAAAGGAAAAAACTAATAAATAATAAATTGTTCTTATATGCCCCCAGGGCATAACTTAAAACCCTTGCCCTAATGGTTGTGGGGGAGTGTCTCCCTCTTTACTTAGTCCCCGTTTCTTGTCTCGTTCTCGAGTGCCCCCGTTCTTTACTTAGGCAGCGCGATCGTGCTGCCTATGATTTGTACGACAACTTTCTATATAAACCTTATATGCCCCAAAGGGCATAACTTACAACCCTTGCACTGAGGGCTCTGAGGGGGTTATCATCCTAAAAGACCTAATTTCCAGAACGTTCAACTGCGTTGAACAAAATGTGTTTGGAAAATGGTGGGCGTGAGAGGGGCGTTAGTAGCTATCCAATCACTTTCAACTATTAAAAAAGGCACTAGCCCATTCAATTTCCAATTGATTGAGCCCTTTTGAAGTTTCTAAGACAGCAATTTCAATACAAACTTTATATGCCTAGGGGCATAACTTACAACCCTTGCACTGAGGGCTCTGAGGGGGCTATCATCCTAAAATTTTAATTCGATGTGTTTGGGAAAATGGTGGGCGTGAGAGGGGCGTTAGTCGCTATCCAATCACTTTCTACTATTGAAAAAGGCACTATCCCTTTCAATTTCCAATTGAATGAGCCCTTTTGAAGTTTCTACGACATCACATTCAATAAAAACTTTATATGCCCCCAGGGTATAACTTACAACCCTTGCCCTGAGGGCTGTGGGGGAAAGGTTGTCATCCTTAAAGACCTAATTTCCAAAACTTTCAACTACGTTGAATAAAATGGTTGTCTAAAATTTTGATTAGATGTTTTTTGAGAAAAGGTGGGCATGAGAGGGTGGTTATTTTCCATCAAATCACTTTTGACTATTAAAAAAGGTACTAGCCCTTTGAATTTCAAATCGAATGAGCCCTTTTTCAAGTTTTTACGACAAAGATTTCAATAAAAACCTTTATATTCCCCCAGGGCATAACTTATAATCCATGCCCTGAGGGTTGTGGGGGACTGTCCTCCTCAAAAATATATTATCTATCTGGAAATCAACTACGCTGAACAAAATGGCTATCTCAAATTTTTACTGGATGTGTTTGGGGGAATGATGGGCGTGGGGGGGCTAGTTACCCTCCAATCACTTTCGACTATTAATAAGGCACTAGAACTATCAATTTCCAATTGAATGAGCTCTCTTTGAAGTTTATACGACGGCCCCTTCTAAATGAAGTGTTCTGCTCTAAAGGAAAAAAAAATTATAAATAGTACATTGTGCCAATATCGTTCTTATATGTCCTCAGGGCATAACTTAAAACCCTTGCCCCGAAGGTTGTGGGGGAGTGTCCTCCTCAAAAACATATTTTTTATTTGGAAATCAAATACGCTGAACAAAATGGCTATCTCAAAATTTTGATTGGATATGTTTGGGGCAATGATGGGCGTGGGGGGGGGCAAGTTGCCCTCCAATCACTTTCGACTATTAAAAAGGGCACTAGCCACTCCAATTTCCAATTGAATGAGTCCTTTTTGAAGTTTCTACGACAACTCCTTCGATACGAATTGCCCGAGTATGGAGGAAAAAAAAAAACACATTGTGCCCAAATCGTTCTTTACTTAGGCAGCGCTAGCGCGCTACCTATGATTAATTTTTTTTGTTGTATTTTTTTAATAGTAGGCCTATTAATTTTTTTTAGTTTCGCCACTTTTTAGAAGTATATTTAAGAGTATTTGGCTCGATTCCAGCCTTTATGTGTTTCCATAAACTCCGATTCCAAAGATTCTTACATTTCCGACTCCACAGCCCTGAGCTATGGATGAAATTAATAATTAATAATGGATGAAATTGAAATGCGGAGCATTAAGGCGGACTGCATAATAGTAAGATATTGTATAAACATGCTCTTGTATGAGCCCTGACAACTCTTGAGATTAAACTTATCAATTATTTTTAATATTGTGTTTAACACTCTTAAACACTAACAATCAATTTTAATTTGTCACTTTGATCACAGTTCTTTATCCTGGGCGATGAAAAATGTGATTCAATGGTAAAAGATTTTCATTTTTTTTTATTTTTTTTTATATATATAAAGTTTCTCAAAAACCTTTCAATAGCATTGCTATACAGTGTAATTGCATCATCGATATTAATCAAAGCAAAAACTGTGCTAGGGGAAAGAGCCTTATTCAGATGATAAAATAAATAATTTCCAAATATTTCTACCGCAAGAACTTTTCTGCCGATAATTCTTTGCTTCAAACAAAGTCCCCTCCTGCGTCAAGTCATTAACACCAAAAAAAAGTGTGAACATACAGCAAAAGTCTAAAAAAAACATAATAACTTCCAAGAATATAATAACCTTTAATCACTTGTAAAAACTGACTTTAAGCTAGTCTTGTCTTTGGCTAATTAAAAACAAAAATGCTTCTGAGAACCTAAATTCCCTACGGCAATTAATTCCAGTCCCATATTCCCTTGAAGCTACTCCCTGAAAAACACCTTTTTATGCTTTCAAAATTAAATGCAAATAGGCTTTCCTAGAAAAAGATGGGAAAATTTTTCTTATAAGAAGATACATCCTTTTATCTTTATTTAAAATTCAAAGAGGCTTCCTTAACAAAAAAGGTATAATGTCAAACATATTAGTTATAATTCATTTAAAAAGCTTAACTCACTTACTTAGATAAAGCTTAAATGTATATTGACAAATTCTAAGTCAATCAAACAGAAATTATACGTTACAAACTAAATTCTTGTAATTTCAATATTATAATTTTATTATTATTATTATTAAATTATAGAAATTTAACATGTTGGTTTCTGGCGACTTGGTGCTGCAGTGAATTTTTGGTAGTTACAGTATATATATATATATATATATATATATATATATATATATATATATATATATATATATATATATATATATATATATATATATATATATATATATACATACTATATCTACCCTTACATTATCTACTTTTTATATCTACTATTTACACTATATCTACCTTTACAATATCCTTAGGCCTCAAGAAGCTGCTCATAATTCCAAAATTATCGTGATAAGTTTGGTGTATTTTGGATTAAAGTCGGTATCGGGGAAAACAAGATGTCAATATTTCGGTATCAGGGCAGTTCCAATGCGGTTGTCAAAACAGAGGCTATTTATTGCCTCTATTAGGAAAGGTAACACTTCAGTTTGAAAGCTTTTCAAAATTAATTGTTATGATAGATTTCCATTGTTAAAAACTATTTATTTATCTGAAGATGAGTAAAAAATTGCTTATCCAGAGATGATACATGAGGAAGAAGAAATATGCCCAAAATGGTTTCGATCAGTCGCATAAAACTATAATCGATGAAATAGCGGCACAGAGCAGTGCAATTTTGCCGGTTTTTACCAACATATCGGTCTTGTAAAAAATAAATAAATAAAAAATTAATAAAAAAACACTCACGAAAATTACAAGAAAGTTGGTTAAAAATGATTGCACCAATACCGTAACATTCTGATTATTGACACTTACAGTTCATCCCGATATAGTTCATTCGACGTAAATGGTCACACGATGGTTACAGCCCGTGAAAGCCTTCAACCCACACCCCACAACCAATCAAGCATGAAAAGACATTTTACTAGCAATAAACAAACAAGATTATTAAATAATATCATTGCAAAAAGACGATCACAGAAAAGCAAAATGCACGCAAAAGTTGGATACTATCTAGGAGTGAAAGATATATAAGCCTACATCAAGTAAACTGCATAAGAAAACGACCCTTGTCGTTCGAAAATCCTGACTAAGACATGAAGAACATTTTCTTGGAATTTCCAATGAACTTCATAAAAAAAAAATTCTGTAAAATAGCCAAAAGGCGATTCTCATCATTGAAATGTGCTACCATTCCTTTTTTCAATAACAATTTTCAAAACTTAACGGCGATGACACACGCTGAACAACCCCGATATTCTGCAAAGCCTGGTTTAGCCAATTCTCTAGCCGAGATAACATCCAAAAAATTTTGTGAAACCTTCCTTGCTGATCCACCAAGATCTTTACCATCTCTATTTCAAGGTTTTACAGTCCTGGATTCATCCCCATACACAGGAAACAAGTGTGTCGTAGCACTTCTAAAAATTAGCGGTTATCCAATGCATAGTGAACTATACAGACCTAAGATGGATCCCTTGTACGTCGAGATAAAACCAAGAACATATTATGTTCAAAGTAAGAACAATAATACATACAAGCATACACAGGTTAAAGTAAAAAGTGAGGCACTTAAGTTCCCACACATGGGCAGATAAACTGACATAAACTGGCAGTATAACCTGGAAACACATTAATGGTTCAAACTGCTTTATTTTTTACCGGTTCTAAAGTCCTGTCAATACTTAATATTTAAGAACTACCCTTTGGCGCCCAGTTTCATAAAAAAAACTCAATATTACCCACTCACGCACAAAGGTTTGGTAGGTATTTAGCTTCAAAGGAAGGATTAAGAAACGATCTAAAACTGACCCCATTTTAATGGTCAACTAAAATTATCAATTAATCAAAGTGGCTACTTATTTCCCAATCGAAGAGACTTCGCTGTCACCCTGAATTCATCATCAAGAAAGTTAATGAACTTCATCTCTCGGACCAAATTTCTCAGACGATATGTCTTTAAATGTTCAGCTCGATCAGATCCAATCCTCAAGTGCTAGAAAGCGGGAAACGATTCTTTGCATCCAAAACTTTTCTTCAATCCAGCTTGATCCTTCTACTAAGTTCCACATAATAACTGTTACCAAATATTTCTACTTGCTTTACGCTTTGGCCCCCAAAATCTCCTTGCAATGCCTCCATAGAGTCTAGAAGGTGGGCAGCAGTGGGGGTTGTGGCATTTCTAAAGAAAAATTCCTATCTATAAAGGCTTGAAATCACGTCAAAGATTATCTCCTATAAGCACATGCACTGCCTTTTGAGGAACTTCCTCTGCTTACAAAAACATAGAGACACTACTCGGTCTGGGTTCCTAAAGACGTACCAGAAAGAATTGTTTAAAAAAAAAAACTTGTCAGCGCTGCAATACCATCTGGAAGCATAATGAGGGGCTACTGTATCACAAACAGATATTGATTCCTTTAAGAGAGGGTTCAACAAATGCAAAAAAACTTTGCAATTAAATACAAAAAAAAAACTACTGGCACATCAGGCAGTTTTAGTCTCTCAACTATTACTACTACAACTAACAACTCACTACAGCACCAAGTCACTTAAAACCAACACAGCTACACATGCTCCTCCTCCATCACGATCTATTTCTAGCCTTCCTCTTTACACCCTTCCAAGAAGTTTCTATTTCTTTCAAATCCTTCTTTACAACCTCCTACCACCCAATTCAGGGACTCTTTTCATTTAGCAGCCTTTCTGTCGTTATAGCCCTACAAGTGGGACAGAACCACATATTGACAGCAGAATCTGCTCCATAAGCATTATCTTATTTTAAAGATGTTACTTGGTTGTATTCCACCTTCTGTCACAATTTAGCTTAAAGATAATGTCCGTTTCAATGAAGGTACACGCCATGCTACTTCCCCTTTTCTTCTTTATCTGTTTTTCTTCCTCTCCCTTTTTAAAACCCACATAACTCATGCTTAGTTATTGCTAGTCAAGCGCAATCCCTTTCTGCAAGATGGATAATATCATCTCAATATAGTTCAAATTTTTTCACACTAAATTTCATGTTTTCTTCCTCGTCTCTTTTTGTTTTATCCCGATTCCTTAATATCGAAGAATAAGAGGAATTTGTGATCTGTCCTCGTAAAACAATAAGATGAGACAGTTTTCAAGATTCAGCAGTATTACCATTAGTCTTCGCTTTTTTTTTGCATCCGCAGTCACTATGACGCTTGTTATGTTATCTTCTGTATTCAAATTTTCTGACGACTAAGGGATCTGATTTAGCGAAAGCCAGCGCTTTTTCAGAGATGGGTCTTATTTCCTGGCCTTGGACATGTTGAAAAGCAATCAATATTTGTTCAGAAGGGTTCATGGTAGCGAACTGCGAGCAAAGAGCGTGTCGTGCCGATAGTAACCGAAACTCTATAAAAAAGAATTTTGATAAAAAAAACTGGTATTTTTAATGATTCCAAATATGTAAAATGTCTTAAATTTAAAGGTAATTTGCGCAAGTAAATTTGTATATTATAGACAAAGGGCTCCCCCCCCCCCAAACAAAAAAGAGCCAATTTTGATGAAAATCTAACCTGAAGTTCTGGATGCCCAAGGAGCCCCAGAATGTTTAAGTCCGAAAATATAAAATACTTATTTTTCGTGTGATGGGTGTGCTTTTATTTGTTAACCTTTTGTTAGCTAATATGACCTCTTCCCCAGGTATAATATATATATTGACCGAACAAAAAACCTTTATGGCATTTCACAACCCATTCCCCACCATACTTTTTAGTGTAGTGTAATTTTTCAGGGTTGATCAGAACTATCATCCCCTATGTTACAAATAGTTGTAACTTAAAAAGAATAATAATAATGGTCCCCTGTCTTTTCATGTGGCGATTGACCATCAGAGCAAGCTTTACAGTTTCGCCTCCCAAGTGTCCTTTGTGGCCTCGGAACAGTAGCAAATATGTGGCGTTGAATGGCAACCAAGGTTTTTTTAATCAATCTTCCAACTTAATGATGAGCTAATGATGAGCGAACGAATTTTTTTTCAAAATTTCAAGCTCAGAAATCCCCAAACTCAAAATTTTAAACTCAGAATAGACTCAGAAATCCTCTGAACATAGACTATAAGTTTGAAGAGGGGTAGCACAAAAGTTGATGATTTCACTTAAGTTCAGAGGTAAAATTTCCACCATAGCATTTTTGCTCTATCTTATTGCTGTATCTTAAAGAACTGTATCTTTTAATTATAATATTAGATAATCTGTTAATCTACTTAAGACAATCTGACAAGATAATCTTCTACTGTCTAAGTCTAACTGTATATTGCAGAACATATTTATTTTAGTATCCAACTTCTTTTATTTTGATTCTTTCTTTGTCATTGAACCTTTATTGTTCTTTTCCTTTTATTTCCTTTTCCTTTCATTCCTTTTCCATTCGTCATTGTTCCCTTTATAGGCATCTTTAGAACATAAAAACCTATTAACAGAAAAAAAAACCTAAAATGCAACGGCAGAAAACAAAAATACATAAATAGCAATGGCAAATAAGACAAAGACATTCAGGCAAAAAAAGAAAAAACATCAAACAAAAAACAAAGGTAAGATGGGGAAAGCTGAAGAGTTAATATCAGTGCGGTTAAAATGCTATCCAAAATTTTTAATAAATCTATCATGAATAGATCCCCATGCCCTGTCACTCAAGTAGTCTTTATAAGACACCTATTCATCGAAGAACAATTCTTTAAATTAGGAATTATTTCATGCAATTAAAATTTATTCACAAAATGGGGGATATGGCACTTGAATATATATTAAATCTAGTTGTCTAGAAATTGAAATAGAAACAGTTATGTCTATGGTATTAGAAATAGATTGTCTAGGAATAGTCAGTTAGAAACTGAAATAGAATGTCTATAAATGAAATAGAATGTCTAGAAAAAGAAATGAACTGTTAAGAAATAGTTAGCTAGAAATAATTAACAAGAAATTGAGAAATTGAATGGATATCAAATCTAGTTAGCTAGAAATTGAAATAAAATAGTTAACTAGAAATTGAAGTTAGCTAGAAATAAAATAAAAATATGGAAACAGTTAGCTAGAAGTACCACAGTGATGTTTGTAAGCCATTGAGTTATTTATGATTAGGTACATTAAGAAACAAACACACGGTTGGACTTTCTAGCATACGACTGCTTCCTTTTTTGGTTTCTTTCTTACTTTTCTATCGTTTTCGTCTCGCGCTGAAGATGGCAAAGGGATGGAGAAGGAATCCTTTGAGCAATTCTTCTGCTACTTGGTAGAGCATGAAATATTACAGTTTTTTTTTCTATTAACCTTGTTTTGTCACATCATAAACTGACTTATTTATATAATGCCGTAAAAAGCAAGCCCCGTTCCGTTTACATTTCCCATTTTTTTTTTTTAATAAAAACAGAATGACACTAAACGGTTCTTCCAATGGATAGAATTATTTATGACTAATGAAAAGATCAAGGGCAAAAAACTATAATAAAATTAATCATATTCAGACTCTTCCACAGAATCGTCAAGAGATCGGGGACTTAAAACGATAGGCATGTTGCTAAACACTCAAAATTCGTTTTAGACGGATGAATTGTACAACTGATATAGATATAGAATCTCTTAATATCTATATCTATATCATATCTCTATGTCTATATAATGTCTCCATATCTATATCATAATATCTCCGTATCTATATTATAATCGCTATATCATATATCTATATCATAATATCAAGAATATGAAGAAAAATATGAAGAATACGAAGAAGAATTATGGTATAGACATATATATAGATATTAAAAAATTCTATGTCTATATAGAGTCTATATCGGTAGATATAGATATAGATATTATGATATAGATATAGACATAAATATTAAGAGGTTCTATTTCTAGATAGTCTATATATATGTCGGTAGATATAGATATTAAGAGATTCTATATCTATATCAGTTGTACAATTCACCCGTCTAAAACGAATTTTGAGTTTTTAGCAACATGCCTATTGTTTTAAGTCCCCGATCTCTTGACGATTCTGTGGAAGAGTCTGACTATGATTAATTTTATTATAGTTTTTTGCCCTTGATCTTTTCATTAGTCATAAATTATTATATCCAATGGAAGAACCGTTAAGTGTCATTCTGTTTTTATTTGAAAAAGTGGAGGAATGTAAAGGGAGGAATGTAAATGGAACGGGGCTTGCTTTTTATGGCATTATAGAAATGTAAATAAGTCAGTTTATGATGTGACAAAACAAAGGGTAATAGAAAAAAACTAAAATATTTCACGCTCGTTTAAGTAGCAGAAGAAATAGCAAAAGGATTCCTTCTCCGTCCCTTCGCCATCTTCAGCGCGAGACGAAAACGATAGAAAAAGAAGAAAGAAACCAAAAGAGGAAGCAGTCGTATGATAGAAAGTCAAACCGTGTTTATTTCTTAATGTACTTAATCTTAAAAAACTCAAAAGCTTACAAACATCACTGTGGTACTTCTAGAAAACTATTTCCATATTTTTATTTTATTTCTAGCTAACTTCAATTTCTAGTTAACTATTTTATTTCAATTTCTAGCTAACTAGATTTGATATCCATTCAATTTCTCAGTTTCTTGTTAACTATTTCTAGCTAACTATTTTTAGAGTCCATTTCATTTTCTAGACATTCTGTTTCATTTATAGACATTTTATTTCAATTTCTAACTAACTATTTCTAGACAATCTATTTCTAATACTATAGACATAACTGTTTCTATTTCAATTTCTAGATAACTAGATTCAATATCTGATCAATTTGCCAGTTTCTTGCTAACTTTTTCTAGGCATCCAATTTAATTTATAGACATTCTATTTCAATTTCTAGTTAACTAATTCTAGACATTCTATTCCACTTTCTAGATATTCTAGTTCACTTTCTAGACTTTAATTTCATTTTTTAGACATTCAATTTCATTTTCTAGACATTCTATTTCATTTTTTAGACATTCTATTTCAATTTCTAGCTAACTATTTCTAGACATTTAATTTCTATATAACTATTTTCATGACTTTCTTTTGCAAATGACGCCAAGTACTATGTTGTTACATCATATATGCATTTCTTATGAGATCATATTTGAAAACCAAAAACCTGGACTAGAAAAATCATTGGAATAAAAAGAAGATATTGTCCCACCACCTGAACAATTGAAAGAAACAAAGGTTCGGCTATATGTCTTTCATAATGACAAAAGACAAGCCGAAGCAAGAGTTAAAGGTCCAATAAAAGATAAAATAATTTTACAAAGGCACCACTTCTAATTTAAGGTCCATCTGGACGTCATGACATCCAGAAAAGGCTCAAATTGTCTGCATTTAGAAGACAAGCGACAGTGACAATCTATATATAGGAACCTGCCACGTACCAAGAGCTAGAGCCCGGTGGCATAGCCGGACTCCGGCGTTATATATATATATATACATATATATATATATATATATATATATATATATATATATATATATATATATATATATATATATATATATATATATATATAGGCATTGATGACCTTATCCATGTCAAAATCCAAAACTCAATCATCATCGCTATCATTTTCAATTCGTTTGCTTCGTTACAACTCGGCTTGTCTTGCGTGATTATGAAAGACATATCACCTAACCTTTGTCTTCTTAATAAAGGTATGTTAGGTATTAATCACCTGATGTCTGTCAAAATCTCGAACCCAACCACAATGTCTCTCATTATTCATTTCGAATCGTTTTGACTTTTGCTGTTGAGGTTGATTTTCATTGACTCCCTGCTCTTCATTTTCATTTTGGAATCCCTCACTTGTTTATTGTCGTATGTCTTCTACTGCGCGTGTCTTTGCTCTTCATTTTATTTTTAACACGCTCTAATTGTCGTTTTCGGATATAATCTAACCACCTGTGTCTTTTCTCTTCATTTTCATTTTTGACACGTTAGTTCAGGTGTTGGTTCCAAAGAATCATCATTAATAGTAACTGCAACTGCAAAATTTCGTTTTTTGGGACTTCCAACAGCCATTATATAATAGGTAGCGCGCTAGCGCTGCCTAAGTAAAGAACGATGTGGGCACAATGTGTTTTTTCTCCACCCGGGCACTTCGTATCGAAGGAAACTTCTAAAAGGGCTCATTCGATTGGAAGTTGGAATGGCTAGTGCCCTTTTTAATAGTCGAAAGTGATTGGAGGGCAACTAGCCCCCCCCCCTGCCCATCATTCCCCCAAACACATCCAAACAAAATTTAGATATAGCAAGGTTGTTCAGCGTGGTTGATTTCCAGATATAAAATATTTTTTTTAGGAGGACAATCCCCCACAACCCTCAGGGCAAGGGTTTTAAGTTATGCCCCGGGGGGCACATAAGGTTTTTATAGAAGGCGTTGTCGTAGAAACTTCAAAACAGGCTCATTCGATTGGAAATTCAAAGGGCTAGTACCCTTTTTAATAGTCAAAAGTGATTGGAGGGCAACTAGCCCCCCCCCCCCGCCCATCAGTCCCCCAAACACATCCGATCAAAATTTTGAGATAACCATTTTGTTCAGCGTAGTTGATTTCCAGATAGAAAATATGTTTTTTAGGAGGAAACTCCCCCACAACCCTCAGGGCAAGGGTTTTAAGTTATGCCCTGGGGGCATATAAGGCTTTTATAGAAGGCGTTGTCGTAGAAACTTCAAAAAATACTCATTCGATTGGAAATAGAAGGGCTAGTACCCTTTTTAATAGTCGAAAGTGATTGGATGGCAACTAGCCCCCCCCCCCCCGCCCTTCATTCCCCTGAACATATCGAATCAAAATTTTGAGATAGCCATTTCGTTCAACGTAGTTTTAAGTTCTGGAAATTAGGTCTTTGAGGATGACAACCTCTTCACAGCCCTCAGGACAAGCGTTGTAAGTTATGCCCTGGGGGCTTATAAAGTTTTTATAGAACGCGTTGTAGTAGAAAGTTCAAAAAGGGCTCATTTAATTAGAAATTGAAATGGCTTGTGCCCTTTTTGATAGTCGAAAGTAATTGGAAGGTAACTAACACCCCTTCCATGCCCACCATTTTCCCAAACACATCCAATCAAAATTTTGAGATACCCATTTTGTTCCACGCAGTTAAAGTTCAGGCAATTATACCTTTGAGCAGGACACTCCCCCACAATCTTCAGAGCAAGGTTTATAAGTTATGCCCTGGGGGCATATAAGTTTTTATTGAAATCTTTATAGTAGAAACTTGAAAAAGAGCTCATTCAATTTGAAATTCAAAGGTCTAGTGCCCTTTTTAATAGTCGAAAGTGATTTGAGGGCAACTAGCACCCCTCTCTCGCCCACCTTTTCCTCAAGCACATCCAATCAAAATTTTTAGATATCCATTTTATTCAGTGTTCTGGATTTCCAGATAGAAATTATGCTTTTGAGGAGGATACTGCCCCACAGCCCTCAGGGCAAGGGTTGTAAGTTATTCTCTGGGGGCAAATAAGGCTTTTACTGAACGCGTCGTCGTAGAAACTTCAAAAATGACTCATTCGATTGGAAAGTGAAATGGCTAGTGCCCTTTTTAATAGTCGAAAGTGATCGGAAGGCAAAAAACACCCCTTCCACGCCCACCATTTCCCCAAACATATCCGAACAAAATTTCTTGATAACCATTTTGTTCCACGAAGTTTAAGGTTCAGGAAATTGTACCTTCGAGCAGGACACTCTCCCAGTAGTCTTCAGGGCAATGTTTATAAGTTATTCCCTGGGGGCATATATGGTTTTTTTTGAAATGGGCAACTCACCTCCCTTTCACGCCTACTATTTCCCCAAACACATCCAATCAAAATTTTGAGGTATCCATTTTGTTCAACGTAGTCGAAAGTTCTGGAAATTAGGCTTTTTAGGATAAAAACCCCATCAGAGCTTTCAGTGCAAGGGTTGTAATTCGTGCCCTGGGGGTATATAAGGTTTATATAGAAAGTTGTTGTAGAAATTTCAAAAGGGGCTCATTTGATTAGAAATTGAAATTGCCCATTTCTTATGACTATGTCATAAGAAATGCTTATATGATGTGACAACATAGTACATGAAGTCATTTGCAAAAAAAAAATTCAGGCTCTTAACGATTTTCCTCAGACTTCTGACCTATCTAGATCATTTTTTTATGCGAAAAAATCCATAGATTTTCCCGAAAAAATATGGTGCCATTTTCGAGAAATTGAATATATAAATATATAAATACACAATTATTACTCACATATAAAGAGAGTATATATATATATATAGTATATATATATATATATATATATATATATATATATATATATATATATATATATATATATATATATATATATATATATATATATATATATATATATATATATATATATATATATATATATATATATATATATATATATATATATAACCTGATACACCACTGATAACCTGAGTACACTGAGTTACCTTCTCAGTGAGTGCCGCCCCCAGGCAGCAGAGGCGCTTCCCCAGGTGGCGGATAGGGGAAAGTCCTCCAGATATGGGGGATTCCTTCGAATAACCAATAAGAAGGCGCAGACAAAGGGGGAACCCAGTTCCTAGGGGTTCTTAAACATAACTGGGACCCCCAACTGTGGGGCGAAACACAATTAAGGAGATAAGGCCACTTTTATGGTTCTGTGCTGGGCCCACCGGCGCGTGGACATGTCCCGACAGAGTCAAACCCTAGTCCCAGCTATGGATAAATAGTCAGCGAGCTTTGAGGGCGGTGTACTCTCAAGATGGAGGAAATCGGCCACCTGAAAAGGACAGAGAGGAGTGGCTTGCCGCTGACCAACAATAGCCATGAAACCTTCTTCTTTTAAATGTTATGGATCACTTGAAAACAAAGACACGAAACCGCGCTACCGCGTCCGGGGTAACCGACGGAAGGCAAGATATAATAGCGAATGATATTGTTACCGCGTACGGGGGAGCCGACGATCTGACGACTTCAGACGAAGATATGCGAACTCGGCAGTTGATGACGAATCCCATTGAGGATGATGGCATTTTACCAGGAGAAACCCCTAACCCAGAAAGCCCCGTTCTACCTGGGGACTTTGAATGTGTGAACTTTGGCAAAGACTGGGAAACTAGAGGCTAATTTTCAATGAGCTCGAGAGGTACAGATGGGACGTTATTGGCCTCTCGGAAACTCACTTGCCTTGTTCAGGAGAGCAGCGATGCGGCGACATCATACTTTCGTACTCTGGTAGATCTGATGGCAAACACCGACAAGGCGTTGGCTTTCTCTTGACACACAAAGCGAAGCGCGTACTCATAGCCACAAAGTTAGTCTCAGAGCGCCTTATGATGATTCGGCTGCGAGCGAAAGTACAAAACATCACCGTCATCCAAGTGTACGCCCCCAACTCTTCAAGAGCTGACGAAGAAGTTGACACCTTCTATCATCAACTTCAGTCTCTAACTGATGAAGTCCCAAAGAAAGATATCCTCGTAGCAATGGGTGACTTCAATGCTATCGACGGAGAAGCCACAAAGCCTGACAGTGATGTCTTAGGCTTATTCGGTCTTGGGAGGCGAAACGCATGTGGCGAGCGTCTACTTGAGTTCTGCAGAGATTATGATCTCTTTGTTACGAACTCAATGTTCAAACATAGAAAAAGAAGAAAGGCAATTTGGATATCCCTAGATGGAAAGACGACAAATCTGACCGATTATGTCCTCATCTCAAAACGGTGGAAGTCATCTGTCACAAATACCACCGCCTTGCATGGAGAAGACTTCGATTCAGATCATGTCCTTGTAATGAGCACATTGGCAAAACTCCGACTCAAAACCCTTCCTGTAAAGAAAAATAAGATCCCAAGATTCCGCACCGATAAACTGAAAGAACAAACGACACGCACCACTTTCCTGCAGTCACTAGAAGAAAGTCTTGGTCCTGTACTTGAGTCACTCCCGTCGACCATAACCCCTGACATCGACCTAACCGTCGACCTAACCGAAACTCTAAAAAACGGAATTTTGATACCAATAGATTTTGATACCTGAGAGAATTTGGCTGATTTTAGAAAAAAGGAGGAAAGACCCCCTAAAAGTTATAGAACCTTAATGAAAATCACACCATCATATTCAGCGTATCAGAGAACCCTACTGTAGAGATTCGAAACTCCTATCTGCAAAAATGTGGACTTTTACATTTTTGGCCAGAAGAAAGATCACGGATGCGTTTTTTTTTTTTTTTTTTTTTTTTTTTCAGGGGTGATCTTATCGACCCAATGATCCTAGAATATCGTGGGAGGGCTCATTGGAACGGAAATTGATTCTAGTGCCCTTTTTAAGTGACCAAAAAAATGGAGGGCAACTAGGCCCCCTCCCACGCTCATTTTTTTTCCAAAGTCATCCGATCAAAATTTTGAGACAGCCATTTTGCTCAGCATGGTCAAAAATATGATAACTATGTCTTTCAGGATAACTTAATCCCCCAAAGTCCCCGGGGGGAGGGCTGAAAGTTATGAACTTTACCCAATGTTAACATCACTGTATATATGATAGGCAGTATGATCTTTCCCTATCTCACCTATTATAAAAACCCGGACCGAGGTGCGAGTGCTCCAGAGAACGTATAAACATAAGCGACATTAGATCTTTTCACGGGTAGACAAGTCAGATTTCTCTTGAACGCGAAACTTGGCTCCAACGTTGGAACACTAAATTTTAAAGAAACTAATTTTAAATTAATTTATTCCAATACATACATGAAAATCGGTAATTAGTAGTGCAATGTTATTATTAGATGTTTTTAGAAATTAAAAGTAGGTTTCGAAGTCTCAAGTTGGTTTCAAAGGCATTTTGAGAAAGTTTCTGCCAAAATACGTGTTCCAGGGTAATTGGACCGCTGATGGTATATATATATATATATATATATATATATATATATATATATATATATATATATATATATATATATATATATATATATATATATATATATATATATATATATATATATATATATATATATATATATATATATATATATATATATATATATATATATATATACTACGAAAACTTTACGCAAAAGAAAGTTTTTTTTTAAAGAAAAGTAAAGGCAATATTAAACTTAAGATCAGTAGAAATAGAAGTCTACAATAACTCAAACTCAAAACGACCAGAAATTATTATTAAAGAATAAAAAGGGAAAGGAGAATAATTGGTATGGCAACACTTGGTAACACTTGGTAATAATTGGTAACACTGCATATACTTTTATATAAATGTATATATAGTGGGCTGTAATAATGCAAAAGGTAAATATAACATTGGTTTAAGAATGGAAAGAAAGACAAAGAATGAATTTACAACGATAATCAAGTTAAAAATAAGTTCTATTTGAGTAATGCCATAACGCGATGACATTTGATTATGATATTTGGCGCTTCGCATTTATATTTCAGTTTTAATAGTTTTATCAATTTGTTCGCACCGAGAATGAAGAGCCAGAAATCATCTGCGGTAAACTTACTGCTAATTATGTATACAGTGGTTAACATATAGTATTGGTTACTGGGAAGTATACAGACGTTTTCAGGGGAGATATTTTCTGGTAGGTGGGGGGAGGGTGGGGTGGGGTGGGGGAGGGGGGTTATATGGGAGGATCTTTCCACGAAGGAAGTTTTCATGGGGGAAGGGACATTACTATGGAGGGAGCGCCGGTTTTCCCAGCCGGATTATTAAAGAAAAAGATCAGAAATTAAATTAAAAAAAAAAGTTTTTCAACTGAAAGCAAGGAGCAACATCAAAACTCAAAACGAACAGAAAATATTACGTATATGATTAGGTTCACCCCCTAGTCAATACCTCGCTCTTTAAGCCAATGATTTTTTAGTACTTTCATATAAGCTATTTATTCTAATTAACGGCCTTTGTGATTAAGAGGCCATTTTTAAAGAATTATAACAAAATTTGAACTTTAGCTTAAAGAGCAAGGTATTGACTAGGGAGCGAAACCCCTAATATACGTATTAAAAATCTATGAATATAGAAGTTCGTTACGTTAGTCAATTCGAAAGTTACGTATATTTATCACTAATAAAAACGTTAGTAAATAAAATTAAACAAGTTTCGAGAAAGCCATTTAACCAAATAAAAGTAAAATTAATATGCAAATTTTGTTTTAATGATTCATGTACGGTGAGATTTTCTAAGAAGTACGGTTTGACTTTCTCACAACTCTATATTTTTTAAACAATAAAAAACTTTAGCGTAATGAGCGAGGCGTTGAGGAGGGGACAGCCCCTTTCATATACGAAATAATTTCTGTTCGTGTTAAGTTTTAACGTCGTTCCTTACCTTCAGTTAAAAAACCTGTTTTTTTATTTAATAATATACTAAGATAATATACTATGTATAATCTTTAAGAAAATATACATAAACATATTATAAACCAATCCTACAAAAAATCTAAAAAGAAAAATATTCATCCTTTCCTAAACTTTACAATATTTTGGAATAAATTTATGCGAAAATTAATCGTTCATTGATGATATTTAACTAAAATTTTTATCTACAATTATGAAGAGCAAACTTACTCTTGAAGCCTTGATATTATAGGCACATCGAAAATGTCCAATCGCTCGTCGTATTGCTTCTTTAATGTCACTATCAACTTTTGAACAAAAAGGAAAACCTCCATCGTACTCCATATAGTATATTTTTATCTTAGATAAATCCACCTATAAATACATATGCCTCATTAGGTTTATAACAAATGCTTAGGTATAAATCAAGATTCATTAAGCAAAATTAATCTATTACAAATTCTGACGGGCCGAATTCAACAAGTCTCGAACTTTCGCGTGCTTAACAGTTAACATGTATCCCACTTTCAAAAATACTTGCTCATTTTTGCTCGACGACACACAAAAAACCGATCGGTACCATAGGGAAACTAGAAAAAATTTCTAGCCCCAAAACTGACGGTACTATGGGAAAAACCCCATGGTTTTTGATCGTTTCCCCATGCGGCTGAACAGGCTATAAGACAAAACGATAGACGAACGAAAAATACTGATAAAACAATTAAAAAAAAAGTCAGAAGGTTAAAAAGATGAAATAAAATTGAATATGACAACGTTGAGTATGAGTACGAGTCCAAACAAGTCTAATAAAATCCTCACTCGCTTGTAATAAATTCGTTATCTGGGAAACTTTACTGTTATGAAGACTTGTGATCCAAGAGAGTAAGAGATCTATTAGCCATTTAAGCCATCCCTCTTGCTATGAATTATATTGAATGACTAAATCACTAAAATTACTAATATCACACTGGAACAGCTTGAAATCACTTTGAGTCACTCGTGTCTGAATCACTAAATATTTCTTTTATTCTGTTATTCTATTCTTTATTCTTTCTTTTATTTTTCTAATTCAATTCGTGCCAGTATTTATCGGTTTGGTAAATTCAAATTCAGTTGGTAATAAAATCGAATGTAAAAAGAAATTTGTGGAATTGAGAATATCTATAAGGATGCAGTTTTTTTTTTTTTTTTTTTTTTTTTTTTTTTTTGCCTAGATAAGCTACTTCTTTACCATTCTTCTTGGATTATCCTAAGCTTGAAATAGTGTATTTTTAGGGTTGAATCTTGTAATTATCATGCATTTTTAACAATGTTTCAAAAAATCTCCATATGGGACGGGTCGTTTAGAAAATCCTTATTGGGAATGCCGCCTTTCATTCACTCCCATGGACAGGCATATTTACAAGACACCCACGCTTAATTCTGCATCGTACAATCTTTAGCTATAATTGTGGCTTCCTTGTTAATGGTGGGATGGGGGTCCAACCCGCCCCCTTCTGGCTACGTTCCTGCAACAAAATATCAGACTAACCTTAGGCATCACAGACCAGTACCAGTACGACATTGCAGCGTAAGTTTCCTAGCTAATTAAATATGCAGAAAACCAGTGACTTGAAAATACCATACATACTACAGAACAATACATACTACAGAACATACAACATACTACAGAACAGTACATACTACAAACCAGTGACTTGAAAATACCACACATACTACAGAGCAGTTACAGAGAGTATGATCCAAAAAATAAGTTATTGTCTTTCATATAAATCTTTTTTCCATAGCTGACGACTCTAAAAATATGTTAGATACTCTCAAAATTTGAACCTAGCCCACTCTTCTTTTTATTCCAAGTATATTTTTTCAGGCATATCAAGGAGCAAATGACACTTTCCAAGATCTGATAGCTTATCATTATTTTTTAACAAAACATCTTTTTTAAAAGCTTTGTCTATCATTTCTCGGAAACTAGGATGGTCATCTCCCCTCCTATTCCATCTCCCCTCCCTAAAATAGAATATATATTCAATTCCTGGAAGGGATATAGAACATAAATAAAAGAACGTAAATAATTAAGACGAGATTCGATTTGCCTCTGAATATGAAGATGTAGGCTAACAAAAGGCGCAAAGTTCTTCGTTGCTGAGATCATACACTGAGAAGGCACTACAAAAAAGATCAAAGTCAATACTTCAAAAGCATGCTTGAAAAGCGAGAATCTATTCTAACTAATTTATGCTTAGGCATTCCGCTTCCTATGAAGCTGTTTTTAAATCAAAATTAGTGAAATAAGGTACTTTCGCTGCAAGGCTAAAAGAGACATAATCAAAAGGAAATATTTTTAAAATGAGTTGAATTTCATGGCATAATTTTCTTCAGGATCACATCCCTTTCTGGAGATAGTTAACCCCTTTTCGCTGAGATTACACATATTTTCATATCCAAATAACCTTGTGTGTAAAAACCTAAAACTTATTACCCACCTTCCATCCGGCATTTTTCAAACAGTTCGTGGTAACGAACTGTAAGTAAGGAACGATGCGGCTCAATATTAATCAAAACTCTAAGAAACAGAGCAGTGATAACAGTAGATACACAAAAAGAATCGAATTTTGATGCTGATTGGAAATATACAAAAATTCATCAAGTTTAATGATACCCATCAAAAGTTAAGAGCCAAAGAAAATTTGCCCAATTTTCCAAAAAGGGGGGAAATACCCCCAAAAAATCAAGTGATCTTAATGCAAATTACATCATCAGATACAGTATATAGGAGAATCTTACAGTAGAGGTTTCAAGCTCCTATATACAAAAATGTGGAATTTTGCTTTTTCAAACAGTTCGTGGTGGCGAACTGTAAGTAAGGACCCGGCACAATAGTGACCGAATCTCTGACAAACTGACACCGGTAGATATATCGAAAGAAAATGATTTTTATGCTGATTCCAAATATTTAAGTTTGATTAAGTTTCGTTTTATTCATCAAAGGTTACCAGCCTGAGAAAATTTGCCTGATTTTCGAAAAAAGGTAAAAATACCCCTAAAAGTCATAGAATCTTAATGAAAATCACACCATCAGATTCAGCATATCAGAGAACCTTCATGTAGAGGTTCCAAGCTCCTATCTGCAAAAATGAGGTATTTTGTATTTTTTGTCATTAGAAAGATCACGGATGCGTCTTTATTTATTTATTTTTTTTCCAGGGGTGATCGTATCGACTCAATGGTCCTAGAATATAGGAAAAGGGCTCGTTCGAACGGAAATTAAAAGTTCTAGTGCCCTTTTAAAAGACCAAAAAAATTTGAAGGCAATTAGGCTCCCTCCCACGGCCTTTTTTTCTCAAAATCGTCCGATCAAAATTTTGAGATAGCCATTTTGTTCAGCATAGTTGAAAGGCCGAATAAATATGCCTTTGGAGGTTTCCTACCCAGCACCCCCCGAGCCCCTGGGGAAGGGTCTTTAAGTTATAAAGTTTGTCCATTGTTTACGTGTAGTTATTGCTAGTGGGAAATATGCATACATTGTTCGGGTGAGGGTGCAAATTTTCTACAGGTGGGATATAACTTACATAACTTACAACGCCTGCCCCCAGGCCCTGGAGGGATATGTCGACCCCAGAGTTTTTTTTATATCATCTTTGAACTATTATTTAACCAAATTTTTATAAGATATATTTGAGGAAAAAAGGGCGTGGGAGGTCTAGCTTCTCTCCAATCACTTTTTACTCTTAAAAAGTGAACTAGAACTTTCAGTTTCCAATCAAATGAGCCCTCTCTGAAGTTTATACTAGCATCCCTTCCATAAGAACCTTATATGCCCCCGGGGCATAACGTACAACGCCTGCTTCCGGGGCCCTGGGCGGTTGTTTCGACATCAGTTATGTCATCTGAACTTAGAACTATTTTTAACAAAATGTCCATCTCAGAATTTTTATCAGATGCATTTGCGGTAAAATAGCGGGGGGGGGGGGGTAGCTGCTCTCCGATGACTTTTGACTTATAAAAGTGAAGTGAACTTTCAATTTCCAATCAAATGAGCCCTCTTTGAAGTTTATA
Organism: Artemia sp. Qi Xiang Cuo; assembly: GCF_049724085.1. Taxonomy (NCBI): domain Eukaryota; kingdom Metazoa; phylum Arthropoda; class Branchiopoda; order Anostraca; family Artemiidae; genus Artemia; species Artemia sp. Qi Xiang Cuo. The sequence goes on from NC_142811.1 coordinate 14,101,917, forward strand.
CCAGCACCCTCCCATAAGAACCTTATATGCCCCAAGGGCATAGCTTACAACGCCTGCCCCCGGGCCCTGGGGGGGTGTCGACATCGGAGTTTTGTTATCTGACTTTTAAACTATTCTTAACAAAATGATAATCTCAAAGTTTTTATCTGATGCATTTGGGGGAAAAGGGCGTGAGGGGGGGGGGCCTAGTTGCCTTCCGATCTCTTTGACTCTAAAAAAGTGAACTAGAACTTTGAATTTACAATCAAATGAGCCCTCTCTGAAGTTTGTACGAGCATCCCTTCTATAAGAACCATATTTGCCCCCAGGGCATAACTTACAAGGCCCGCCCCCGGACAAAAGTTTTCTTTAGAACTTTAAAAAAAGGCTTATTATTCTAATAGCTATTCTTAAAAAACTGGAACAAAAAGTCAAACTTTAGTGTAAAGAGCGAAGTACCGAGGAGGGAGCAACCCCCTCACATACGTAATAATTTCTGTTAATTTTATGTTTTAATGTTGCTCCTTACTTTCAGTTGAAAAAAAAATATTTTTTAATTTAATCATATTTAGAATCGGTATAAAATTCAGATTATTTTTGTGTGTGTATTGTGGCTGAAATTTAGAATTCCAGAGCTTCGGTCAGAGGCAACGCTGTAGCGTTGCCTACAGTAAAGGCCATACGGCTCTAATGTTTTATTATTATTATTTATTTATTATTATTTTTTGTCCCAGAGGCACTTCATATGGAAGGGGTCGTCGTAGAAACTTCAAAAGGGGCTCATTTGATTGGAAATCAAGAATTCTTGTTCCCTTTTTAATAGTCAAAAGTGATTGGAGGGCAAATAGCCCCCCAACACCCATCATTCTCCCAAACACATCCAATCAAAATTTTGAGATAGCCATTTTTTTCAGCGTAGTTGATTTCCAGATAGAAAATATGTTTTTGAGGAGGACACTCCCCCACAGCCCTCAGGGCAAGGGTTTTAAGTTTATGCCCTAGGGGAATATAAGGTTTTTATAGAAGGCGTTGTCGTACAAACTTCAAAAAAGGCTCATTCGATAGGAAATTCAAAGGGCTAGTGCCCTTTTTAATAGTCGAAAGTTATTGGAAGGCAAATAGCCCCCCTCTTACGCCAACCTTTTCTCCAAACACATCCAATCAAAATTTTCTGATAGCCATTTTATTAAACGTAGTTTCAAGTTCTGGAAATTAGGTCTTTGAGGATGACAGCTCCCCACAGCCCTCAGGGCAAGGGTTGTAAGTTTTGCTCTGGGGGCATATAAGGTTTTATATATAAAGCGTTGCCGTAGAAACTCGAAAAAGGGCTCATTTGATTGGAAATTTAAATGGATAGTTCAGTTTTTAATAGTCGAAAGTGATTCTAAGGCAACTGACACCCCTTTCACGCCCATCATTTCCCCAAACACATCCAATAAAAATTTTGATATAGCCATTTTGCTCAACGTAGTTGAAAGTTCTGGAAATTATATGTTTGAGCAGGACACTCCCCCTACAGTCTTCAGGGGCAAGGGTTATAAGTTATACCCTGGGGGCATATATGTTTCTTATGGAAGGAATGCTCGTATAAACTTCAGAGAGGGCTCATTTGATTGGAAATTGAAATTTATAGTTCACTTTTGAAGCGTCAAATGATATTGGAGGGTAAGCAAAACATAGCAAAAACATACAACAAGTAATAATACAAATGAATAAATAGATCTTAAAGCGAGTAATGCTTGGATTGAATATCAAAATCAAGCTTAAAACAAAGCTTAAAACGAAAAATAAATTTTCCTTTTGAAGTATAAATGAAACTTAAAACGAACAGAAATTAAATAAACAATCAATGCAAACAAACATACAATAGATATTAATGTAAATTAATAAATAAATCTTAAAACGAGGGAAACATAAATTGAATATGCAAATCAAGCTTGAAACGAACAAAAATCACTACAAACAAGAGTTTGGGTATGAACTCCTTCTCTCACTGTAAAAGTCTAAAACCTACTGCGTCATTGGCGCCTTACTGAAACTATATGTGTCTTTAACAGTCTTGGAAAATATAAACAACATCAAATTGAATATTTGGTGTATAATGATATTAGTTGTTGAAAGACCCGTCAGTTCAAGAATTTATTTCACTGTAATAGTATTTTTATTTTCAATGCTGTAAGAACTGGAAAAGAAAATATTTGTAATATAATCCGTTTTCAGTTAAGCGCCAATGACGCAGTAGGCTTTTGGTTTTTATTTAGTTAGGAAAGGAGGCAATATCCAAACATTTGTTCGTAGTGAAACTATATTCGTCTTTAACAACTTTAAAAGAGCAAATAAATTAAACTAAATATTTGATGTATAATGATATTAATTGCTGAAAGCTCATCAGTTCAAAATGTTACTATAATTTTAATGTTTATTTTCAATATTAAGTACAAAAGAAAATATTTGTCATAAAATTGGTTTTCAGCGAAGCGCCAATGACGCAATAGGTTTTAGACTTTTACAGTGAGAGAAGGAGGTTATACCCAAATTCTTGTTTGTGGTGATTTTTGTTCGATTTCAAGCTTGATTTGCATATTTAATTTAAGTTTCGCTCGTTTAAAGATTTATTTATTAATTTTCATTAATATCTATTGTATGTTTCTTTGCATGGATTGTTTATTTAATTTCTGTTCGTTTTAAGTTTCATTTATAATTCAATAGGAAAATGTTTTTTCGTTTTAAGCTTGATATTCATATTCACTATAAGCATTACTCGCTTTAGGATCTATTTATTCATTTATATTATTACTTGTTGTATGTTTTTGCTATGATTGTTTATTTAATTTCTGTTCGTTTAGGGTTTCATTTATTCTTTAATAGTAATTTCTGGTCGTTCTGAGTTTGAATTTTAAAAGATATTTGTATCTGCTGAGCTTAAGTTTATAATGGCCTTTACTTTTCTTTGAAAAACTTATTTTTCGGAAAGTTTTTTTTAATTAATTTCAAGAAATAATGGTCGCGCTTTACTTACTGTTCGTTACTATGAATTGTTTGATCCAGGCTCTCTAAATGTGAGGGGAGCTGTCAGCCCCTCAGCTTACGGTATTTACCGATTTAGTTTGGAAATAAAATCTGGAATTCTACCATTCAAGGCGTACATACAACAACAACAAAAAAAAAACAGAAAATAAATATACACAAATAGCAAACCCGTTATAAGGAAGCTCATTTGATTTTTTCATAATAAGCAGTGAAAGATGTAAAATAAAGGTATATTATACAGCAACTATTCAATTAGCTCATGAAAAGACTCGCTTATACAGATAATATGGCTCCTTAGCGCATAGATTGAGTCATCACTAGCCTACTAGTTCAAATTGAAGATGCTCGTTGCAGCACTAGACCGCAAAAGAACGACACGCTTTTAAAAACTCATTCTCCTTTTCGTCCATTTTTTTTTTTTTTTTTTTTTTTTTTTTTTTCGCTATACAGGTCATTCGTTAAAACTATTCAGGAAATTTGGTCTTCCTGAAACTAAGTTGTGTTAGTCTGAGCTGGGCTACGCTCTTGGTGATTTTCAGGCGCAAAATGAACGAGGTTGCTTTTTTGGGCATTTTTGTTCAGCGCCGTATGATGCTGGAAGTTGGTTTAAATGGAAGGAATGATAATACAGAATGTCCCAAATAAGCTCCATGTTTAAAAAAAAGAGAATATAAATTATGGCCAGAAGAAATACAGCAGAACCAATACCCAGGAGTTCATCTGGCAGGAGCATCGGGCAATCTTCAAATTTGAGGGCTTTAAAATGTTGTCGTAGAAACTTCAAAAAGGACTCATTCAATTGGGAATGGAGAGGGCAAGTGCCATTATTAATAGTCAAAAGCGATCAGAGGGCGACTGCCCCCCCCCTCATGCCCGTCATTCAGAATAAAGAAACCAAAAAGAGGAGAACCCGAAACTATTTATCCAAAGATTCAGGACTACTTATGCTTACCTCCATGATAACATATTTTCGGTTAAACATCCATTAGAATATTTTCAGGGGAGCTACACCCCTTCCTAGAACAAAGAGGTAACACATTGTTTTGTGGAAATGCATGTTTTAGCTCCTACTATTCACTAAAACTATCTGAACTTGTGTGTCAACGCTGTTAGAATCGACAAAACAACTTTCCACAGCTACTTCAGCTATTCCAACACCAATAATATAAATACATTTTTGTGCTTTGAACCAGAGAAGGAACGTTCCCTTATTCTTACAGCTGACCACAAACATTGGAAATAATTAAGATCCTATTTGTTCTCTAAACAGAAATGAATTCTTTTCTTAAATTTGTGGGGGAAATGTGCACGTGGCAAACACAGGTGCATCTGGAATCATACGGAATTCCCGTTCAAAAGACAGGGGAAAACAGTACGTTACCCTAATAAAGCTTACCACGACTACTGATGTACAATCTTCTGAAATGAGACAAAGGAAGGTGAAAGAATCCCTTCAATTCTTGCAGAAAAATGTGTCTCTCTTTCTCCACCACGTTTCACCGATCCTAAATTTACCCCGTTGTTTTTTTTTCCTTCGATGTTTTTTTTATTCGTTTTCCATCTATCATGTCCAGTCAATTTTGTCTTACATATCTAATTTACTTATTTTATAAAAGCATAATGAGGCATAACAAAGTTTAAAAGAATTGGGACAAACTGTTTTTGTCACAGTTTATAGAATTATCCAGTAAGTTTATCGCAGATCATTTCTGGTCTTCATTCTCGGTACGAACAAAAAGCTCCTCCCACTTCTTTCTGCATTAGCGGGTTAGTCTGTTTCCGTCAATCAATGAGAAATGGTTACAAAGTGCATTATTCGTAATAGCGGGTTTCCACTTGTTTCGTGTCCAAGAGAAATCTGACTTGTCTACCCGTGAAAAGATCTAATGCCGCTTATGTTTCTACCTGCTAAAACGTTCTCTGGAGCTCTCGCACCTTGGTCCGGGTTTTTATAATGGGTGAGATAGGGTATGATCATACTGCTGATTCTATAAACTGTGGTTTTTGTTCACTAGATGGATAAAAAGAACACCGGCAGGACGGTAAAAAAAAATACCGAACGCCCAGGTTGGGTCGGTATGAGACTAACAGCAATTATTAAACATCTTTAGATATCCTGGGAGGTAACAAGGAGGTACGGAGGAGCAGTATTAGTCAATATCTAGCATCTAGTAATTCAATACTGTAACAAGTTCGGAGTTGTATCCGGGGAATAAAACTCCTGCGAGTTTTAATTGTTTTTTACATTTTTTATAACCTCCTTGATATTTTGAAAATTTCCTTTAATTTCCTGACTAACCCCGTTATATATCCTTTGTGTATGTGTGTATTAATAACTCAAAAATGCGAATTCGACCAATCTTTGCTTGTAATAGAAATTTTTCAGAAATAAAGCTTATCCTGCCAGCTGATGCAAGAGAGACAATAGTGACAAAAGTAACATTCAAGTCAGAACAACTTTTACTTCGATCTTCCCGAAGTGAAAGGGTATCTCAGATTTTCTTTTCGAAAAAAAGTTATACGAATGTTTCTCTGAACTATTTATTAGTCTGGTTTGGCGAGACCTACTTTCTTACGGATGAAGTAGGGAAGATCAGCCAAATTGGGAACAAAAAATGACTATTTACCTATTCCTCAAATGCAATCTAACATACTTTTATTTACTACACATCAAATCCACAGAAGCCAACTTCTGTGCCATCTGTGGGAACAAGGAAGATTTCTTTTTTTGTGGGGAATATACAGCGAAATAGGAGATTTAAGGGAAGAATTAATTGGGGTTAAGGTTTGGGAGAATCAGAAAATAATAGAGCTATTATCAAGACAAGATATGGGAGGTATAAAAATTTCTCGGAAAATCCCTGACAATTCGTATGGAACAAAGAGGATGATGATATAAGAGGATGATAGAATATTATGGATAAGGTCCCCCATCGATTAGGTCTGATTGTACCTTAGCGCTGATTGATTTTTATATGGAAGTTTTTTTTTGGTTACCCTTGTCTTTAAAGTCGATAAATTATATTCTATTTAGAACACACTATATTTTTACAAGATCTAACTTATGTTTAATCAAACCAAAACGAAACCATGCTATTAAAATATGCTTTTACAAAGTTTCCTCAGTAAAGTCCTTAGGTAAGAAACTATGAGAAAAGCTTACACGCCATTTTTTCTCTCTCCCGTAAAGTTAGGTCAATCCCCAAGTTTTGGACATGATATATTCTGATATTAGAGGACCAATCTGGCATTAAGTACTTAATCATGACAACTTTTATAGGACATTATCTCTCCCACACAAAGTATTGTAATCTAGGACCTAATTTACTCTTTACACTAGGAAAACTTCCCAAATAGCATTGCAATAAGCTTCTTTCACTCAGTGAGTAGTTAAGCTGTTCATATAAGAGAAATTAAGGAAAGGATGTTTATAAGAAGCCGAATATGCTGAGAAAAATATTATTCTTTCCTTAAGTAACAATATTATTTTATATGTTTCGCTTATTGGATTTCACTATAGCTTTAAAGTACAAACGATAACAGACTTGTGAAGAGATAAGATAGCAAAATGGCGTCTATGTGACTTTGAAAATTAAACAAACAACATATCCTCTTTACAATACACAAGAGAAAAAATAAGATCTGAGAGAGTGGCTAACACGATCCCACACAGGAGTAGTAATGATATTATGTATCCGGCCACAGCACCCACTAAGGAAATCAATACTACGGCAGTCCTTTCCCTTTTGTATCAGGAACCATTTGGGGTTACCGACCCTTTGTATATATTTCCATACAAGCAGCACGCCATGCATCATATATCTGTGGTGATTTATTCTGTAATATGATAAGTAAGTTGCCTCGTTTTTATCATATATCCCAAGATAGGATTGTGGAATCTTAGTGTCTCGCTATTTGAGTATGGAATAATTATTCTCTTAAAAAAGAGCGCAGGCTTTTTCTTACACAAAACAAATTGTTGAAAGAGCAGGTATTATTGACCGATTTTTTGCTATAAAAGCCCCTGAAATAGATTTTTACTATCAATAATCGAAAAGAAATTGAAGAGTTATGGACATATATCACTTTTAATTTAAACTGATTTTTTTTCTCCTTTTCTTCGAGGAGGACTGTACCAAATACAGCGAGGGCCCTGCTTAGGATTATAATGAATACAGCGAGGGCCCTTGCTTACGACTATAAAAAATATAGCAAGGGCCCTGCTTAGGACTATAAAGAATAAAGCGAGGGCCTTGCTGAGGACTATAAAAAATACAGCAGGTGCCTGCTTAGGACTATAACAAATATAGCGACGGCCCTACTTAGGACTGTAAAGAATACAGAGGGCCCTGCTTAGGACTATAACAAACATAGCGAGGGCCCTGCTAGGGACTATAATAAATACAGCGAGGGCCCTGCTTAGGACTATAACAAATACAGCGAGGAAATGTTTGTGACTCTCACACTAGAGGATTCCCACTTATCACATAAATGTGATCAGTGGGAAAATACCTATCCTGGTATGATTGGAAAAAACCCTAAAAGTGATTTCAGTTTATTTCCAAGAGACTGGTATCGTCGTGGCTTTAAATTGTTTTGGGAGGAAGAACCTGGTCTACGCTTCAATTGTTGGAAAAACAAGAGAGTATGGTTTCTACGTCATCACTGTAAAGACAATGGCTACTATAATTATAAGCCGACTGATTTTTATTTGGCTGTTACAGAAAGTGATTATTCATATGAGAATACTGTATGTGACATAGCTTCAAATAAGCATATTGAAACACGGGAATGCAAAATATTAACCAAAATAATATCATCGACTTCACAAAGAGATTTAATAAGAGTAAAGTTAAATTGTATTGTAGAACATTTGACACTTTAAGAATGTTGGAATTTTCACCACAGTCTTGTCTTATAAAGATGTATTTATAAGCTCTTTTAGTTACTGAAGTGTTATAGAATGCAAGACATTTATTATCTTTAATTTAAACTGATTTTTCCTCCTTTTATTCGGGGTGTGCTGTATCAAATACAGAGATGGCCCTGCTTAGGACTATAACAAATACAGCAAGGGCCCTGCTTAGTACTAAAATAAAAAGATCGAAGACCCTGCTTAGGACTACAACAAATACAGCGGGGGCCCGGGTTTGGACTATAATGAATACAGCGAGGGCCTTTATTAGGACTATAATGAATACAGCGAGAACCCTGCTTAGGACTATAACATATGTAGCGAGGGTCCTGCTTAGGAATATAATAAATGCAGCGAGGGTCCTGCTTAGAACTATAACATACACAGCGCGGCGAAATTTGTGACTCTCAACTAGAGGTTTCCTATACTCCAATTGTCACTATGAAAAATGTGATCAGAGGGAAAATACCTATCCTCGTATGATTAGAAAGAACCCTAGACGTGATTTCAGTTTATTTCTAAGATTCTGGTATCGCCGTGGTTTTAAATTGTTTTGGGGAAGAGCTGGTATACGCTTCAATTGATGGAATAACAAGAGAATCTGGTTTCTACGTCATCGCTGTTAAGACAAGGGTTACCAAGATTATAAGCCAACTGATTTTTTATTTCGATTTTACAGAAAGTGATTCTTCGTAGGAGAACACTATGTGTGGCATTGCTTCAAAAAGCAAATTGAAACACGGGAATTTTACAATATGAACCAAAATAGTATCACTGACTCCACAAAGAGATATAGTAAAATTGAAGTTTCATTGTATTATAGAAAATGTGACCTTGTATTTGCACTCCATAATCAGTAAAACTTAAGCCCCAATGATCCGCAAACAATAGTCGTTGTCGATGAGCAACTACACGTAGAAGAAGAAATCCAAAGGATGAAGACAAAGTCTTTTATAGTACATACATTTTTTTTTAATAAAAAAATTAAGAAACATTATTAAAACACTGTATTCTTAGGGCACTGGAATCAATATTATACGGTTAGGATAGGGTATCTTCAATCATGAAGTCATTCAATCGAGGATTCTCTACATAAATGCTGAGAAATTCACTGTAAGCATACGCACGACATTGAAAAATAAAATATAGTAGTGCATGAAAAACACGGCTTTTGGTCGATAAATCTTGTACTCGCTTCCTATTCTAAATAATATATTTTCCACTTCGCTCAAGGAAGTTTTTGTTATGAAGCGTGTAGAATGTATATGGTAGACCAAGAAGATCAAAAAATTATATATTCTTAGCTGTTTCAAAGACGCATGACCAATGACCCGTCTTTACATAATAATACTATCACTAGCGTTATGAATATGTTCAAGGAGAATCTGAGGATAGGCAGTACATTTTGCATTTGGACATGTACGGATCCAAGTTGAATACATTGATTATTTTGATTTGTGTTCATTATGCCAAGTCTAGCAGAACACTACCATTGGGGGTAATTTCCCAATAGGCTTCGAATTGATTTAGCGAGATTAACTTTTTAGTTATTTAGAAATTTTTTCAAATTTTTTTTTCATGTCTTAAAACGACATAACATATACTTAAAACAAAAGAAATTCACATATGATATTTTTGAAATAAAAAATTAAAATGGCATGCATCGTGATTTTTTCTTTTTGAAAAAACATTATTTGTACTAGGAATTTTTTTACTTAGTTTTTTTTTGCATTTTTAAATTGGACATTTTTTAAACTGTTTTTCTTGTCTTAAAATGCCATTATATATGCTTATAGCAAAAGAAATTTACTTATAATATTTTTAAAGTTTTTAAATGACATTCCAAATACTTATAAATTCGGTTGATATACGTATGAAAAAAAAATCGGTTGATATTTTTTGGAATATCAAACGATACTAAAAACACGTCATGTATTATCAAAATCTTATCAAGTATTTCAAGAGTACATTGATCCTCAGGGGTGTCTTACGAAATTACCAGGTAGTGACATAATCAGCGCAATCATGCGCATTTGACGGATATTATTACATAATCTTTAGTGAAAACTATTTTTTTAATTTTTTGCAGCTGCCCCCGTAATATCATCAACAACGGACTGCCCCGTAGGCTGCCCCCGTAGTCATCAACAGTAGCTATTTTATTTTGTGTTTCCGATCAGTATTAATTGTGCATTGGAAGGATAAACACTTACATACTATTTAAAAAAAAAGGTGAAGATAACATAGTTCAAGAAAGTTTGTGGACATGATAGTGTTATTGCAGCATTGATTGCTGACAAAGACGAATATTTGAACTACTAAACAAGCACTAGTGGTAACACTATTGGAAACAAATGCGTGAATTGTCACGACAGTGAGAAATCAAATTTCTTTTGAGTACCGAAAAAAATCAACTCTTATGATGGTGGATATGCAACAGTGATATCTTTACAGATGATATAACTCAAAGAGAATGCAAACAAAAACAAACAATAGTTGATGACAATGGGCAACTTCTTGCTAGTGTTGTTGTAACACGTTACCCAGTCATAAACCCTATAACCTGCTTTCGGGTATTAGCATTCAAAAGAAGTTAAAAAGAAGACAGGCGTACTCTTCTCGAATATCATAAACCATATCTTGTCTACGTGTCGGAACTATTACCTGTGTAAAAATAATGTGGTAATAGATAGTGAAATCCCTGGCAAAATGAAAAGGGCATTGGCAGATAATATCACAAAGAAATATAAAGACGAATGGATGAAAAACAAAGCGTCAGCAAACGTTACTAGTACCATCGACAGTTTACCAGCACACAAAGTCAATGAACCCAATAATACCATTGACAAGAACAGGCATTATTGACCGATTTTTTGCTATAAAAGCCGCTGAAAATAAATTTTTACTACCAACACTCGAATAGCAATTGAAGAGTTAGGGACATATATCATTTTTAACTTAAACTGATTTTTTCTCCTTTTCTTCGAGGAGGACTGTATCAAATACAGCGAGGGCCCTGCTTGGGACTATAATGAATACAGCAAGGGCCCTTGCTTAGGACTATAATAAATATAGCAAGAGCCCTGCTTAGGACTATAAATAATACAACGAGGGCCTTAGGGCCCTTCTTGGGGCTATAATAAATATAGCGAGGCCCCTGCTTAGGACTACAACAAATACTGCAAGGCAAGGTTTGTGACTCTCACACTAGAGGATTCCCACTTCTCAAATAAATATGATCAGTGGGAAAATACCTATCCTGGTATAATTGGAAAGAACCCTGAAAGTGATTTCAGTTTATTTCTAAAAGCCTGGTATGAGTGGTTTGAAATTGTCTTTTTTAGGGGGGGGGGACCTGGTCTACGCTTTAATTGCTGGAATAACAAGAGAATCTGGTTTCTACGTCATCACTATGAAGACAATGATTACTATAATTATAAGCCTACTGATTTTTATTCGGCCGTTACAGAAAGTGATTCTTGATATGAGAATACTGTATTTGACATTGCTTCAAATAAACATATTGAAACACGGGAATTCCGAACATGAACCAAAATAATATCATCGACTTCACAAAGAGATTTAATAAAAGTAAAATTAAATTGTATTGTAGAGAATATGACCCTTTAAGAATGTTGGAATTTTCACCACAGTTTTGTCTTATCAAGATGTATTTATAAACTTTTTTAGTTACTTAAGTGTCATAGAATTTAAGACATATATCATCTTTAATTTAAACTGATTTTTCCTCCTTTTATTCGAGGAGGACTGAATCAAATACAGAGAGGGCCTTGCTTAGGACTATAACAAATACAGCAAGGTCCCTGCTTAGTACTAAAATAGATAGATCGAGGGCCCTGCTTAGGACTACAACAAATACAGTGGGGGCCCAGCTTTGGACTATAATGAATACAGCAAAGGCTCTGCTTAAGACTATAATGAATACAGCGAGAACCCTGCTTAGGACTATAGCATATGTAGCGAGGGTCCTTCTTAGAACTATACTATATGCAGCGAGGGCCCTGCTTAGGACTATAACACAAACAGCACGGCGAAGTTTATGACTCTCACACTACAGGGTTTCCTAGACTTCAATTGTCACTATGAAAAATGTGATCAGAGGGAAAATACCAATCCTGTTATGATTAGAAAGAACCCTAAACGTGATTTCAGTTTATTTCTAAGAGACTGGTATCACCGTGGTTTTAAATTGTTTTGGGAGGAAGAGCTGGTCTACACTTCAATTGCAGGAAAAACAAGCGAATCTGGTTTCTACGTCATCGCTGTGAAGACAATGGTTACTATGATTATAAGCCAACTGATTTTTCATTTGGATGTTACCGAAAGTAATTTTTCATATGAGAAAACTGTGTGTGACATTGCTTCAAATAAGCAATTTGAAACACGGGAATTTTACAATATGAACCAAAATAGTATCATTGACTCCACAAAGAGATATAGTAAAATTGAAGTTACATTGTATTATAGAGTATTTTCCACTATGAAATCATTCAATCGAGGATTGTCTACATGAATGTTGAGAAATTCATTGTAAGCATACGCACGACATAGAAAAATAAAATATAGTAGAGCATGAAAAACAAATCTTTTGGTCGATCAATCTTGTACTCGCTTCCGATTTTGAATTATATATTTCCCACTTCGCTCAATGAAGTTTTTATTATGAAGCGTGTAGAATGCAAATGATAGACCAAGAAGATTGACAAATTCTATATCCTTCGCTGTTTGAAAGACGCATGGCCAATGACCCATCTTTATAAAATAATGCTATCACTAGCGTTATGAATATGTTCAAGGAAATCCGAGGGTATGCAATAAATTTTGTATTTGGACATGTACGGATCCAAGTTGAATACTTTGATTATTTTGATGTGTGTTGATTATGCCAAGTCTAGTAGAACACTGCCATTGGGGGTAATTTCTCAATAGGCTTCAGACTGATTTATCAAGATTAAGGTTTTATTTACTTAGAAAATTTTTTCAACTTTTTTTTCATGTCTTAAAACGACATAACATAAACTTAAAACAAAAGAAATTCACATGTAATATTTTTGAAATAAAAAATGAAAATGGCATGCATCGTAATTTTTTTCTTTTTAAAAAATCAATATTTGTAGTTAGAATTTTTTTTAAAGAATTTATTTTTTTAAATTGTTTTTCTTGTCTTGAAATGACATTAAATATGCTTATAACAAAAGAAATTTACTTATAATATTTTTACAGTCTTTAAATAACATTTCATACACTTATAACACAAAAATTCAGTTGATATACGTATTAAAAAAAAATCGGTTGATATACGTATTAAAAAAAATCGGTTGATATTTTCTGTAATATCAAATGATACTAAAACATGTCTCGTATTATCAAAATCTTATCAAGTACATCAAGAGTACATTGACCCTCAGGAGCGTCTTACGAAATTAGAAGGTAGTTACATCATCTGCGCAATACTTGCGCATTCGACGGATATTATTAAGTAATCTTTTGTACAAAACAATTTTTTTTTTTGCGGCTGCCCCCGTAGTATCATCAACAACAGGCTGCCCCCCGTAGTCATCAACAGTAGTTAGTTTATTGTAGGCTATTTTTTCGATCAGTAATAATTCCGTACTGGAAGGCTAAACACTTACATATTATTTAAAAAAAAAAGTGAAGATGACATATTTCAAGAAAGTCTGTGGACATGATAGTGTTATTGCAGCATTGATTGCTGACAAAGATAAATATTTGAACTACAAAACAAGCACTAGTGGTAACACTATTGGAAACAAATGCGTGCATTGTCATGACTTTGAGAGATTAAATTTCTTTGGAGTACCGAAAAAATTCAACTCTTATGATGGTGGATATGTGACCGTGAGATCTCTAGAGAAGATATCATTCAAAGAGAATGCAAAAAAATAATAGTTGATGACGAGGGGCAACTTCTTTCTGGTGCTTGTTATAACACGTTATCCAGTGCTAAACCCTATCACCTGCTTTCGGGTATTAGCATTCAACGGTTGTTAAAAAGAAGATAGGCGTGCTCTTCTCGAATATCATAAACCATATCTTTTCTACGTGTCGGAACTGTTATCCGTGTAAAAAAATGTGGTAATAGACAGTGAAATCGCTGGCAAAATGAAAAGAGCATAGGCAGATAATATCACCAAGAAATATAAAGACGAATGGATGAAAAACAAAGCGCCAGCAAACGTTACTAGTACCATCGACAGTTTACCAGCAGTCAATGAACCCAATAATACCATTGACAAAAATTATTTGAACATGTACCTGAAACCATTTTAAAAGTTGTGTATGACACCCGAAATGGAATAAGTGCCATGTCAAGAGAAAACATGATGAATCATTTTGTAGAATGAATTCAAAGCAATCAATTTTTTTACGCTGATATTAATAACATGTAACATTGTACATGCCATTATTTTAATAAAAACATCTAATTGCATCACTTTGTTACGTTTCCGTCATTTTTTAAGGTCCGCTAGCAGCTCTAACGTTTAGAATTGCTTATTCAAAGGTCAGAGATGCGACAATCGGAATTTTTAGACACGGACACTAAAACCGGGCTCACAAGCGGTGTAATAAAGGCTGAGATAGGTTAACAGGTTACAAATTTCTAATCAAATTATCTCTTTTTGAAGTTTCTACGACAACAATTCTTATAAAAGTATTATATACCCTCAAGAAGTAACTTAAAACCCTTGCCGTGAGGGCTCTGAGGGGGTTATCATTCTCAAAGACCTAATTTCAAGAACTTTCAACTACCTGGAAAACAAAATGACTATCTGAAAATTTTAATATGATGTGTTTGGGGAAATGGTGAGCGTGAGAGGGGGGTTAGTTGCCCTTCAATCACTTCCGACTATTAAAAAGGGCGCTAGCCCTTTTAATTTCCAATCGAATAAGCCCTTTTTGAAGTTTCTACAACATCGCTTTCTATTAAAACCAAATACGCCCTCAGGGCATAATTGACAACCCTTGCCCTGAGGGCTGTAGGGGGGGGGGGGGTTTGCCGTCCTCAAAGACGTAATTTTCGGAACTTTCAAATACGTTGAACAAAATGGCTCTCTCAAAATTTTGATTGGATGTGTTTGGGGAAATGGTGGGCGTGAGAGAGGGGTTTGAATTTCAAATCGAATGAGCCCTTTTCCAAGTTTGTACGACAAAGCTTTTAATGAAAATCTTACATGCCCCCAGGGCATAACTTACAATCCTTGTCCTGAAGACTGTGGGGGGAGTGTCCTCCTCAAAGACATTATTTACAGATCTTTCAACTACGTTGAAGGAAATGGCTATTTCAAAATATTGATTGGATTTGTATGGGGAAATGGTGGGCGTGGAAGAGGTGTTAGTTGCCTTCCAATCACTTTCGACTATCAAAAAGGGCACAAGCCCTTCCGGTTTCCGATCAAATGTGTCCTTTTCGAAGTTTCTACGAAAACTCCTTCGATACGAAGTGCCCTGGTGTAAAACCAACCAAAAATAAAAAAATAAATAATACATTGTGCAAACATCGTTCTTTACTTAGTCACCGCTATTGCGCTACCTGATTTCTGGTCGTTTTGAGTCTGAATTTCAACAGGTGTTTGTATCTGCTGAACTTTATTTTAAAATGGTCTTTCCTTTTCATTAAAAAACTTCTTTTTCGGAAAGTATTTCCTAATTAATTTTTGTTCGTTTTCGATTGCAAAAAGTCAAAAGTTTTTAAAAATTCCTTATTTCAAAATCAAACTTTATTTTTTCAAAATCAAGTTCATCAAAGTACCAAAACTAGTATAAAAGTAACAATATCAAAGTAAAAAATGGGTTTGTGTCAACCTCGCAGTTTGAACTATTTTTAACAAAATGCCTATCTTAAATTTTTTATCGGATGGGTTTGGAGAAAAAAGGGCATGGGGGGCTAATAGCCCTTCGATCTCTTTTGATCCCTTAAAAGTGAACTAGAACTTTCCATTTTCAATCAAATGAGCCCTCTCTCAAGTTCATACGAGCATCTCTTCTATGAAAACCATATATGCCCCTAGGGCATAACTTACAACGCCTGTTTCCGGACCCTGGGGGGGGATGTCAATCCCGGAGTTTTATTATCTGATGTTTGAAACTATTTGATTTGCCTCCTCAAAATTTTTATCGGATGGGTTTGGGAAAGAAAAAGGCGTGGAGGGGGAGGGGCTAGTTGCCCTTCGATCTCTTTTGACTCTGAGAAAGTTAACTAGAACTTCTAATATCTAATCAAATGAGCCCTCTGTGAAGTTTATATGAGCATCCCTTTCATAACAACCATATACGGCCCCAAGAAATAACTTACAGCACCTACCCAACGGGTCCTGGGGTTTGGGCCGACAGCGTAGTTTTTGTTATCTTACCTTGAACTATTAAAAAAAATGGCTATCTCAAAATTTGTATCGGATGGGTTCGCGGAAAAAAGAGCGTTAGGGTGGGGCTAATTGCCTCTAATCTCTTTTGACTCTTAAAAATTCGACTAGAACTTTCAATTTCCATTCAAATGAGCCCTCTCTGAAGTATATATGAGTATCCCTTCCATGAGTATCCCGCCTGCCCCCGGGGCCTGGGGGGTTGTGTCGACACCGGAGTTTTTGTTATCTGACCTTTGTACTATTTTTGAAAAAATGGCAATATCAAAATTTTTATCGGATGCATTTGGGGGACAGGGGTATGGGTGGATAGTTGCCCTCTGATCTCTTTCGACTCTAAAAAACTGAACTAGAACTTTCAATTTCAAGTCAAATGAGCCCTCTCTGGGGTTTACGAGCATCCCTTTCATTGGCGGGCATAACTTACAACGTCCACCTCGGGCCCTGAAGGATTGTGCTGGCCCCAGCGTTTTCGTTTTATGATCTTTGAACCTTTTTGAAAAAATGGCTCTCTCAAAGTTCTAATCGGATAGGTTTGAGGAAAATAGGGCGTGGAGGGGGGATATTTGTCCTCACCTGCCTCCGGGCCCTGGGGGGTTGTGTCGACACAGGAGTTTTTCTTATCTGACCTTTGAACTATTTTTAATGAAATGACTATTTTAAAAATTTTATCAGATGGGCATGGGGAAAAAAGGGTGTGCGGGGGGGAGGGGCTAGTTGCCCTCTGATATCTTTTGACTCTTAAAAAGTGAACCAGAACTGAACTGATGGATCTTTCAACAATTAATATCATTATACATCAGATATTCAATTTGATGTTGTTTATACTTTCCAGGACTGTTCAAGACGCATATATGTCTCAGTAAAGCGCCAATGACGCAGTAGATTTTAGACTTTTACAGTGAGAGAAGAAGGCGATACCAAAACTCTTGTTCATAATGATTTTTGTTCCGTTCAAGCTTGATTTGCATATTCAATTTAAGTTTCACTCGTTTTAATATTTATTTATTTACATTAATATCTATTGTATGTTTGTTAGCATTGATTTTTATTTAATTTCTGTTCGTTCTAAGTTCCATTTATACTTCAATAGCAAAACATTTTTTTCGTTTTAAGCTTGATTTTCATATTCAATCTAAGCATTACTCGCTTTAAGATCTATTTATTCATTTATATTATTACTTGTTGTACGGTTTTTGCTATGATTGTTTATTTAATTTCTGTTCGTTTTGGGTTTCATTTATTCTTTAATAGTAATTTCTGGTCGTTTTGAATTTTAACAGGTATTTGTATCTGCTGAGCTATTCTTTGAAAAAATTATTTTTCGGAATTTTTTTTAATTAATTGTTGTTCGTTTTTTATTAAAAAAATTTTCAAGTTTTTAAAAATTCCTTATTTCAAAATCAAACTTCTTTTTAAAAAATCATATGTTCATCAAAGTATCAAAACTGGTATCAAAGTAATAAAATTAAAGTGAAAAACTGGGTTTGTGTCAACCTCGGAAGTTTTAATTATATAATGTTTGAACTATTTTTAACAAAATGTCAAAATTTTTATCGGATAGGTTTGGGGAAAAGGGCGTGGAAGGAGGGCTAAATGTGCTTCGGTCTCTTTTGACTCTTTAAAAGTGAACTAAAACCTTCAATTTCCAATCAAATGAGCCCTCTTTGAAGTTTATACGAGCATCCCTTCCATAAGAACCATGTATATCCCCAGAGTATAACTTCCAACGCCTGTCTCTGGGCCCTGGGGAGTTGTGTCGACCCTGGAGTTTTAATATCTGATGTTTGAACTACTTTTAACAAAATGATCACCACAAACTTTTATCGGATGGGTTTTTCCATCCGATAAACCCAAAGGAGTGGAGGGTGGGAGGGGCTGGTTGCCCTCCAATCTTTTTTTACTCTGAAAAAATGAACTAGAACTTCGAATTTCCATTCAAATGAGCCCTCTCTGAAGTTTATACGAACATCCTTTTCATAAGAACCATATACGGCCCCAGGATATAGCTTATAATGCCTGCCCCCTGGGCCCTGGGGTGTTTCGTCGACACTGGAGTATTTAGTATCTGACCTTTGAACTATTAAAAAAAATATGCTTATCTCAAAATTTGTATCGGATGGGTTTGGGGAAAAAAGGGCATGGGGGGGGGCTAGGGGCCCACAGATCTCTTTTGACTCTTAGAAATTGAACTAGAACTTTCAATTTCCATTCTAATCAGCCCTCTGTGAAATTTATACGAGCATCCCTTCCCTAAGAACCATATATGCCCACAGGGCGTAACTTGCAACGTCTGCCCCCCGGGCCCTAGGTGATTGTGTTGACACCGGAATTTTTTTTTATCTGACCTTTGAACTATTTTAACAAAATGGCTATCTCAAAATTTTTATCGGATGCATTTGGGGGAAAAAGGGCATGGAGGGGATAGATTCTCTCTAATCTCTTTTGGCTCTTAAAAACCGAAGTAGAAGATTCAATTTCCAATCACATGATCCCTCTCTGAAACTTCTACGAGCATCCCTTCCACAACAGCTGTATATGCCCCCAAGCATAACTTACAACGCCTTCCCCGGGCCCTGACGGATTAGCTCGAACCCGGAGTTTTTACTATATGATCTTTGAATCATTTTTAACAAATGCCTTTCTCAAAGTTATTATCGGATGGATTTCAGGAAAATAGGGCGTGGAGAGGGGGGGGCTAGTTGTCCTCTGATCTCTTTTGACTCTTAAAAAGTGAATGAGCACTTTCAATTTCAATCATATGAGCCCTCTCCGAAGTTTATACGAGCATCCCTTCCATAAGAACTATATATGCCCCCGGAGCATTACTTACAATGCCTGCCACCAGGCCCTGGGCGGCTGTGTCGAAGCTGGAGTTTTCTTATTATGATCTTAGAACTACTTTTTTAAAAATGGCTATATCAATGTTCCTATTAAATTAGTTCGAGAAGAGAATGGCATGGAGGGGGGGGGAGGCTAGTTGCCTTCCAATATCTTTTGCCTCTTTAAAAGTAAACTAGAACTTTTAGTTTCCAATCAAAGGAGCCCTCTCCGAAGTTTATACGAGCATACCTTCCATAAGAATATGCCCCCAGAGAAATACTTACAACGCCTTCCCCGGCCCTGGTGGGATTGCTTCGACCCAAGAGTTTTTTTTTATCTGACCTTTGAACTATTTTTAACGAAATGGTCATACGTAAAGGAGTTTTTGTTATATGATCTACCTCTACAAAATGACTACCTCTTTATCAGAATTAAATTTTTTATCAGATGTATTTGGGGAAAAAGGGCTCGGGCGGGGCTAGTTTTCCTTTGATCACTTTTGTATCTTAAAAAGGGCACTAGAACTCTCGATTTCCAATCGAATGAGCCCCCTTTGAAGTTTATACAACGACCCCTTCTATATTAAGTGCCTCTGGGAAAACAATAAGTGGAGAGTGGGGGGAGGCTAGTCACCCTCCGATCACTTTTGACTCTTAAAAAGCGAATTACAACTTTCAATTCCCAATCAAATGAGCCTTCTATAAAGTTTATACGAGCATCCCTTCCATAACAACCCTATATGCCCCCCCCCCCAGCATAACTTACAACACCTACTCCCGGGCCCTTGGGGCTGTGTCGACACCCGAGTTTTTGTTATCTGAACTTCGAACTATTTTTAACAAAATGTTTATCTAAAAAATTTTACCTGATGCATCTAGGGCGTGGAAGGAGTGCGAGAGCTAGTTGCCCTCCGATCTCTTTTTAATCTTAAAAAGTGAACTAGAACTTTCAATTTCCAATCAAATTAGCCCTCTCCAAAGTTCATACGAGTATCCCTTCCATAAGATCTGCATATGCCATCAGAGCATTACTTAAAACACCTGTCTCCGGACCTTAAGAGGTTGCATTAACACGGGAGGTTTTTTTATCTTACCTTCAAAGAATTTCTAATCAAATGGCTATTTTTAAATTTATATCGGATAGGTTTGGGGAAAAAGGGGTGTGGGGGGGGGGGGACTAGTTGCCCTCGGATATCTTTTGACTCTTAAAAACTGAACTAGAACTTTCAATTTCCAATCAAATGAGCCATCTCTGAAATTTATACGAGCATCCCTTTCATAAGAACCATATACGCCCCCAGGATAACAGTTTTTGTTATCTAATTTTTGAACAATTTTCAAAAAAAACTGGCTATCTCAATATTAGTAATGGATAGGTTTGGGGAAAAAAGGGCATGGGGGGGGGGGCTAGTTGCCCTTAAATCTCTTGACTTTTAAAAAGTGAATTAGAACTCTATGAATTTCCAATCAAATCTATGAATTTCCAATCGAACTCTATGAATTTCCAATCAAACTGTGAATTTCCAATCAAATGAGCCCTCTATGAAGTTTGTACGTGCATCCTTTTCATAAGAACCATACATGCCTTTAGGGCATAACTTAGAACGCCTTCCCCTGGGCTCTGGGAGGTTGTATTGACACCGGAGTTTTTCTTATCCAACCTTTGAACTTTTTTTTTTTAACAAAATGTCTATCTCAAAATTTTCATCAGATGGGTTAGGAAAAAGAAGGCAGGGGGGGGGGGGGGTAGTTACCCTCGGATCTCTTTTAACTATTAAAAATAAAGCTCAAACTTTCAATTTCCAATCAAATGAACCCTCTCTGAAGTTTATACGAGCATCCCTTTCATAAGAACCATATATGCCCCATGACATAACTTACAACGCCTGCCCCCAGGCCCTGGGGGGTTGTATCGACACCTGAGTTTTTGTTATCTGACTTTTGAACAATTTTTAACTTAATGGCTATCTCAAAGTTTTTATCGGATGCATTTGGGGAAAAGGAGGCTTGGGGGGGGGGGGCTAGTTGCCTTCCAATCTCTTTTGACTCTCATAAACTGAACTAGAACTTTCAATTTCCAATCAAATGAGCCCTCTCTAAAGTTTATAAGAGCATCCTTCCATAAGAACCATATATTCCCCAGGGCATAATTTACAATGCCTGCCCTCGGGCCTTGGGGGGCTGTGTCGACACCGGAGTTTTCGTTTTATGATCTTTGAACTATTTTTAAAAAATGGCTATCTCAAAGTTCTTATCGGATGGGTTAGAGGAAAAAGGCGAAATGGGGGGGGGGACTAGGTGCCCTCCAATCTCTTTTCACTCTTAAAAAGTGAACTAAAACCTTCTATTTCCAATCAAATGAGCCCTCTTTGAAGTTTATACGAGCATCCCTCCCATAAAAACCATATATGCCCCAGGGCATAGCTTACAACGCCTACCCTCGGGCCGGGGGGGGTTGTGTCGACACCGGAGGTTTTGTTTTATGATCTTATCTTAAAATTTTTATTGGATACATTTGGGTAGAAGGGTTGGGGGGGGGCTGGTTACCCTCCGATATCTTTTGACGCTTAAAAATTGAACTAGAACTTTCAAATTCCAATCAAATGAGCCCTCTCTGAAGTTTATAAGAGCATTCCTTCCATAAGAATCATATATGCCCCAGGGCATGACTTATAACTCTTGCCCTGAAGACTGTGGGGGGAGTGCCCTGCTCAAATATATGATTTCCAGAACTTTCAACTACGTTGAACAGAATGATAATTTGGATTGGATGTGTTTTGGGAAATGGTGGGCGTAGCGTGGAAGGGGTGTTAGTTGCCTTCCAATCACTTTCGGCTATTGAAAAGGACACGAGCAATTTCAATTTCCAATACGATGAGCCCTTTTTGAAGATTCCACGACAACGCTTTCTATAAAAAAAAAACATTATACGCCTCCAGTGCATAACTTACAACCCTTGCCCTGAGGGCTGTGGGGGGAGTGTTCTCCTCAAAAATACAATTTCTATTTGTAAATCAACTACGTAGAACAAAATGGCTATCTCATAATTTTGATTGGATGTGTTTGGGGAAATGGTGGGCGTGGAAGGAGTGTTTGTTGCCTTCCAATCACTTTAGACCCTTAAAAAGGCACTAGAACACTCTATTTCCAATTGAATGAGCCCGTTTTGAAGTTCATACGACGATCCCTTCCATATGAAGTGCCTGGGGGAAAAAATATAACATTGGAGCCGTATGGCCTTTACTATAGGCAACGCTATAGCCATGCCTCTGATATCGTGATGACCCATGGCAATTCCCGGCCTGTGCCACTCTGTGACTGGCCCGTGGCACCTCCTGCCATACATTATCATCCCTAAACCATTTCCAACTAATTTCCTACAAAAGATAACAGTACAAACCGTATACACTAAAATTGACCGTATAAACTTAAAGGTAAAAGGACCGTTTAAATCTAAAGGTAAACTTAAAACTTATATTCCAAATAGCGTTTCTTCTGATGACTTGTGGCACTCTGCGACTGGACCGTAGCAGCCTGTGCCACCCATCATCAAAACTTATAGCCCAATAAAAATAGCGTTTGAGGTCAAACAAATTGCAACAAAAATGATTTTTGCACCAAGAAATGCAGAAAAATCAGGAGAACAACATACTAAAAGCCCACCAAAATCCACAAATGGGAAAAAGTTTGACAGAGAAAAAAGAGGGGAAAGAGGGAAAATTCTGAAAAAATGCCAGGACCTCTGATTTTAGCACTGTAAATACCCAGTCCTACGTAGTTCAAGTCGCAGAACTCGAATTCTGCATCAGAATTATTTTGTCACACCACCGGGGGTATTTGATAGGGTTAGCGGGGGAAACAGGGGAAAATGAGGAAGACTCAGATTCGCTCGATTTCATCGCAATAAAGACTATTTCTGATATTATTTGAGACGCAGAATCCAAATCTTCCTTCAGAATACTAGTTTTCCCTCATCGGAAAAAAGTGGCAGAGGGTGAAAAGTAGGGAAATTGAATTCTCTTTTTTTTTTTTTTGGCTGCGGAGCCTATTTCAACAAGGATTCAATCACAGTATATTAAGAATCATCACGGTGTATAAAATTGGTACAGATTGATTGTACTTCGGGAAATCACAGACTTAAAACAAATCAAATAATAAAAAACTTAAAACAGGAACTTAGTTGTAAAAATCATCATCAAGGTCAATTGTTTCTGAATTTTGCAGCCGGTACCATGACACTCGGCACATGCTTTTGTGCAGTGAAGTCCGTTTGTTTTGCAACTGCAACGCTTTGTTTCACAACCTGACTTGCAAGCACATCGTACCATTCTCAGTAGTGCTTCGGGTGCTGGCTTCGAGTCCATCGTTACAGGTGAGTACTTCGTTCTGTCTAGCCGCCAACCCCAGTCACATGGGTTCAGAACAGCTGAGCAACCCATCCATTCCATGACCTGTAGGAAAACTCTGAAGACGTGAAACTTCGCAGCTGACAATGTCGGAGGTAACCTTTCTGGGCGGACGAAAAAGGTCGAAGAAGCCAGTTTCGTGACAAACATGGCGTGACGCAAATCCTGGAGGTTGGCATCAGCTTTAGCCCGATAAACAAGCAGTGTGAGCTTTTCGCCTGCTCTGATGATCTGATGCTTTTCTGAGTTCTTCCGGCAAAAAACCGCCGCATTTTTTCGGAATTCTTCATTGATCTTAACCAATAAAAGTGACAATTGCTTTCCTACGCCGTAGAACCGAGAGGTCGTATCGCAGCCCAGGAAAGCATGGACGGGCAGTATGACCTCTGCGACTTCCCCAAGCTTGCTTTTTAGTTCTCTTATGTTGTAGAGTTTGGATGTTCCCGGCTTGGTCTCCGCTCGAAAGAAAAGTGGGTAGCTTCCTGGCTGGCAATGGTAAAGAAGCAAGACGAGCACGTCTGTGTCATTGCCAACAAGACAGGTTTTTACCTCAGAACAACTTGTTACTGCGGCTGTCGCAATCGTGGAATCTGCATCACCTGAAGCATACACTACGCGACATCCTGACGAGCTTAGCACTCCACCTAGCAGGAGGATGAATTTTCCCTTGTTCTTCAGGTTGTTCGGGAAAAAGTCTTTTTTGATGGTTACCGTTGTTGTCCCAGTAAAGTCGATATCAGGAGATCTTATGCCTTTCGATCTATTCAAGTGAGTCTGGTCGCTTGTTGACGGTGAATCTTCGTATCCGTCTAACACAACCGTAGCATTTCCAAAATGAATCTTGACATAGCTAGCATAGACTAGACATATTTGTCCAAAAGTAGCACCGGTTGTCCAAGGCAATTTATGTAGGAGCCATCCTCCATCTACAACATATTTGGAACTCGTTGAAAGATTCGCAGAAGAGCCTTCGGTCATTTTCCAGAGGGCATTTGAGAGGGAAGCCTTGTCAGCTCTGCGTTGTAGTTGGTATGACCCGAAAAGTGCAGGAGAAAAAGAGCAAAGTTCATAACCAAGAGCATCCGACAGATCCTGATCGCCAGCAGTAACTAAAACCTCTAGTTGCTGGAGCAATAACGTTTGGTCAATCTCGACCGCCTCATCATCAAAGTTCAGAGCCAAATTTACAACCAAAGGTACGACGTTACCTCTGCTTTTGAGTACAAAAGTCTCTACTGGCTTTCCAACCATCCCTTGCAGTATGTGCAAGCCAACGTCTTTTGCTTCGTCGACCTTGACCTCTGGTGAAGCATTCACTCCGGTAACAATATTTATTAGCTCCTGACCCCCTGTTGAATGGCTGCAAAGGCTCAAGGAACTTGAGCAACTTCTGCAAATCTTCGCTGTCTCTCAATATCCTGGTCCCCAATGTATCAATGTGCTGGTCACTTGAGTGGTAAACAGATCCGGTTAGGTCTTACATGATTGCATTCATTTGAGTTCGCACTGGTATAGATAGAGTTCAGATCGAACGCTGCGCTTCATTCAAACCTCTCCCTTTAGTGAGACCGCCAGCGGTCTTCAGAGTTTTCATGAAGACTTGTTCTATAACAAGGTCTGCTGCCAGTCCTGACCACGAATGTTCGGTTCTGTTAACAAAAGAGTGACCAGTTTGGAACTTCTCGTATAATTCTGGCTGCGATTCTTTCAAACCGACAAGGGTTTGTAAATGAAGACGGGTTGATCTAGCATATGTAGTTCGACCAAATACCGCAAAATAAGGAAGCATACTAAACCAGCTCTGAAGATACAGGCGAAATCTCCAGTCCGTTCAGCGCGAACTGACATCCTAAGATTTTTATTCATTTCAGAATACTGTTCAAGCCACAGTTTCGCAGTCCTAGATTGGCTAACTAGCTCCTTCTTTGCCTGCTCAATTTATTCTAAAAGTGAAACAACCGCTGGAGACGCAGACAGGTCTTCAATAGAAATATTTTCGGATGTCAGCTCTGTATAGACACTGGCTGCGCTTACCATTTGCGGGGCGGATTCACTTCGTATACTGTCGGCAGTATCTTCGAAAGCACAGACAAAAGTAAGATGTGCAGAGCAAAGTCAAGAAGAGAATGTGCCCTCATTGCTTTAGAAACTGCTTTGCCAGAGATTATGTGTTTTACAGTGTTCGGTGCGTAGATCTGTTCAA
The DNA here is from genome assembly GCF_049724085.1 of Artemia sp. Qi Xiang Cuo. Taxonomy (NCBI): domain Eukaryota; kingdom Metazoa; phylum Arthropoda; class Branchiopoda; order Anostraca; family Artemiidae; genus Artemia; species Artemia sp. Qi Xiang Cuo. The sequence continues at coordinate 14,127,674 of NC_142811.1, forward strand.
GGACTTCAACCAAGCCTGCTTCTTCCATAAAATGGCCCATACACCCAAGAAAACTCATTCTTCCATGAAAGGATCCAAGCATCACTACGATCTCTTTCAAGGGGCTACTGAAAGGCGACGATTCAACCATCATTTTCGCTTTCCAATACAGTGGTTGGTCGAAGGTTACGACAGGAATCTGGTTCAGTTTCTTTGCCTTCTCTGCAATAAACATCAACGTTGTGTTGAAGCACGTGAGATCGGTTGGGTTTAAATCAATCATAGGCTGGAAAACTATTGATGACCGCTTCTGGGTTTGTCCAGCATGAGCTGACTGCATTGCACCTGACCAGCCGACTGAAGAACCTCGCAGAGCTAGCTGAGAAGTTACCCACATTATATCAAGATGTCTGCCATTGTCTCTGAACTCTGGAAGTACCAACTCTACGTAAGTGAGCTGATTTGTAAAGGCAGTAGGCTTCACGTAAGGGTAGATCGGTATAGCAGCTTTTTCTATAATTTCTTTCAAGTCAAAATCTTTTCTGGGAAACACGAGTAACTCTTCTTTGCCGCCCGGCGACTTAACCTCAAGAATAGCCATGCCATGTGAAGTACCGTGCCCATCCAGAATGTTTGCGCTATGATCGTAATTGTCTGCAATGTACTGGGCAAGAGTGCATCCTGGTATTTTGAGTTCTTGGTCGGGGATTTCAGCCATTGCCGCACATCTTTCAAATCGGAGGACTTCTGCATAGCCAACACAAAAGCCTAGGCTACTCAGTGTGTCGACAACGTCGCGTGAACCGAACCGATGATGCATAGACTCAGCCAACCCCAGCTGCATTGTTTCAATAATACTTCGAGGTCTGGTATTTTGCATTATTGCCTGCCCTATTGCACTTACCACAAGTTTGGCGTTGTTGTGTTTGATCAAAATGGACAAGAAAAGCCGTAGGGATGGAATAAGGAACTCGAGATTGTCCTCTGCAGAAAACTAAGGTGGGTATTTGGTCATATTCTTCTTTGGACGATATCACAGTCTATATTTCGCTCTCCACTATTCTTGCAAAAGCTTTCGCAATCTCGACTTTTTCTTTCTCCGGATTTACATCTTTTGGCAATTGGTAATAATCCCGAAGAAACCTTGCAGCCGTCTCCCTAAGCGTCACTATACTTTGCTTCCCAGGAACATCAGAAATAATCACCTTGTCGCCAAAGTAATCAACTAGCACTTTCTTCAGGTAAACGTTGCTGTATGGCTTCAGATCCGTTTCGGCTAAAAACTCCTCCATTTTTTTTTTGAAATATCGGTCAGTGTAACCTGCACATCGTCGAGACCGACAAAGGAGTTCGCAGCTTTGTAAAACGCTTCTTTTTGAACCTCGTCGGAAGGTCTGCCATTTTTACACTTCTTTACTTCAGGTTCACCACTTAATTTCGAATAGCACTGAGGCAAGTTTTTTCCAGTCCGGAAGTTCACTGAACAAACTGTGTGATAGATAGCATCAGCTGCGTGGAGATCAGCTCCACGCTGATCTCCATAGCTGCATTTAACCTTCCCAAAATGCTGGTCGACCATTCGTCTTGTCTTTGTGAACACAGAAGTCTAACACTGGCTTGAAATCTGTCTGTTCTAACAGTATGGGATGGCGAATAGCCTGGATGAAATGATCCAGCTGAAACAAAGGTCGCAAAAAACAGACAGTCTTTGTTAAGTGTGGATGAATAACATACAGAACTTAAGGATCTACTTTGCAGAATATTACTTTCTTTACTACTTGATGAGTCACAGTCATTAAAACGTTTAAGACTAGATATTGTTATCTGGTTACTGAAGTCTCTTCGGCAGTGAGCATGAACCTTGTCACCGGGGTTAACTTCGACAAAATCACCTCTTTCTTTACTGGCAGTATTAATTGTGACGGCACTTTGCTTCCAAGCGTAGAGAGACTGCTATCATCTCCTTCGCTCTGAAGACAGATTGCACATTGTGAAGCCATACTCGTCTGAAATGAAGATACGAAAGACTCAGTAACAGAGAACTTGATGAATAACTTAGTTAGTATATTAATATTAATATTAGAATATTAGAATATGAGAATAAATTAGAATATAATATTAGAATATTATATAATTAATATAATTAGAATATTTATATAATTAGAATATTAATATAAATTAGAATATAATAATAGAATATTAGAATATAATGTTAGAATATAACTTAATTAGAATATTAGAATAATATTGGAATAACAGAGAACTTAATTCAGCAACAGAGAACTTGATGTGGGAAGAGGACTGAAGCCGCGAATCTCCATTATTATTATTAGTTATTGGAAAACCCGTCACACAAAAAAGGAAAAGACGGAGCAATAAGCAAAAAAAAAAAGCAATACACATAAACTTAGGAGTTATACATGTGGTTTTTAGTGACGAACGCTGGAGCTAAGATCTAAATCAGCTCTTAGAACAAATTACACAAAACAAGAAAGAAAAACTCAATTATACACTGCTCTGTAGGTGTGCGACATGTTTCTTTTTTTAGGCTCCCAAATACTGAACAAACATAAATAATATGAACATCAGTGCATCAAGCCGCAATTGGTAAAAAAAAAAATAACCTAAATAATCATCAGTGAATTAAAAAAGATATACAGTAGATAATCATATCAACTAGTGCAAATATGACAAGAAACGGTAAAACCAATTAAACGAACCATTCCCCGCCGCAAGCACAAAACTGAACACTTTACACAACTGATAAGACGTTGTCAGCACTCCCTGTTTGTGAAATTTTTTAGTTGGATAATTAGGGAGATACGGAGCAAAGAAATTCACGAGATTTGTCTTCTTCTGGTAGAAAACTGTAATTGAACTACAAATTGAACGTACATAGTGAACTGTTGTCAGTGAGTGACCTAACACAGTTTTCACGAATTGATCATATCAAGCACTAAGATTCGATTCCAGGAGCCGCAAGATGGCGTTGGTAAAAATAGAGATAAAATATCACGAAACTTAGCATAGTAGTCACTTAAAAGCGAAAGAATTCTCAATGGTGCAAGATAAACAAGAAATGACTAACATTCTTGAAGATTCAGAACAAAAATGACCAAATACTCAAAAGAAAACTTACCTATTTTGAGTATTCAGGGCGTTACATTTTGGGTAATTCAGTCACTGAAGAGACACTAGATGTCAGTCCAGAGAACTCGTCGATAGGGGTCATGCCGAATGCTAACTTGTCGATGTCAGGCCTATATCCTGCTAGCAGGATGGTCGCATCTTAACATCGCAATGACCTGGAAAACCAAAATCTCCCCTTCTCCCCCCCCTGTCCCCCTCATAAATGTTCAGGGGACAGAGTAATCGAGATTCTGATGCAAGATTTGGCTTCTACGTTAAAAATTACATCGGAAATCATCTTGACTTGGATCAATCTGAACACTTCTGGATTTTGCGGAATTTCCCCTGGTTCCCCCGTTTGTTCCCTGCGATGGATTTTCCCATGGGTGGATTTTGGTGGGCTTTTAGTATGCTATTCTCTGATTTTTTCTGCATTTTGTGGTGTAAAAATCATTTTTGTTGCAATTTGTTTGAGGTTGGGCCTTTTTTTTTTTTTGATATTTTTACTGGGCTATTAAGCGTTTCAGACATTTGAATATCCTGACAGATGTTTTTATTTGAACAGCGGAACTTACTATTTCATTGTTAGATCGCGATACACCATAGCAATACCCGGCCTGTACCACTTTATGACTGACCCGTGGCACCCTGTGGCACACATTATCATTCCTAAAACATTTTCAAACATTGTGTTGATAAAAACAACATTCTTTAAATTTCTTGCTTTGTTTTCACAAGCCATCCACCATTTAAAGCACAAAAATTATCAAAAGCAGCTAAGCCTCCTTTGCCATTTTCCATCCCAATACCTATTGCAGACAAACATGGCGCCGCAATCCTTGAAAGGGCAATCCACCAATAGCTCAATCAACCAAATCCGAAAAAAAATCAACCTACCACAATCAACATCAAACCACCGAATCCGAAAAAAAAACAAACAAACAAACCTAGAAACTGAACAACAATCAATGACCCCCTTTCGTCGTAATCCTGGAAAGGACAATCCATCAATAATTATAAAAAACGTAAGAAAACCACCAAATCCGAAAACAACAACAACAAACAAAGATCTAGAAACTGAGCAACAATAAATGATCCCCTTCTTCGTAATCCTGAAAACGTCGTGATACGTCGGATACGTCGTGTAAGATTCAGCGTATCAAAGAACCCTACTGTAGAGTTTTCAAGCCCTTGTCTGCAAAAATGTGGAATTTTGGAATTTTTGCGAGAAGAAAGATGACGGATGCGTATTTATATGTTTTTTTTTTGTTTTCCCCAGGGGCGATCGTAACGACCCAGTGGGCCTAGAAGGTCGGGAGGGGTCTCATTCTGACGGAAATAGAAAGTTCTACTGTCCTTTTGAAGTGACCAAAAGAATTGGAGGGCAACTAGGCCCTCTCACGCCACTTTTCCCCCAAACTGTCCGATCAAAATTTTTAAACAGCTATTTAGTTCAGCATAGTTGAATGGCCCAATAACTATGCCTTTGGAGATATCACAACCCTCAACAGCCCCTGGGGATAGATCTTTAAGCTATATAATTTGCCCAGTATTTACGTATAATATTTGTTATTGGGAAGTCTGCATACATTTTTCGGGTGAAGAGGGGAGGACGAATTTTCTGCTGGGAGGATTTTGCACAAGGAGAATTTTCCATGGAGCTGGAGGTTTCCAGGGGGTGAACTTTTCAGGGGAGATTTTACACTGGGGGAATTTGCCAGAATTCTTCTACGAAATTTCTTTATGTGTCTTGCTTTCTCTTTATATATTCAATTTTACACGTGGAGATGTTAAGGGTAATTATCTGGGGTAAATTTTCGCCAGGATTGAATTTTCCAGAGAATATTTCCCTGGGGAGGGCATTTTTCCGTGGATATCCTAGCGTTATTTAAAAAAAAATCAAAAATTAAATAAAAAAAACAATTTTTTCAATTGAAAGTAATTAGCAACATAAAACATCAAATCGAACAGAAATTATTACATATATGTGGGGAGGTTCCCCCTCCTTAAGACCTCGCTTTTCACGCTAAAGTTAAAATTGTGTCCCAATTCTTTAAAAAAGACTCCTGAAACACAAGGGTCTTTTAATTAGAGCAATAAGTAATTTGTTTTAAGTGCCAAAAAACTTTAGCGTGAAGAGCGAGCTGATGAGGAGGGGACAACCCCCCTCGTATACGTAATAATTTCTGTTCAATTTAAGCTTTAATGTTGCTGCTTACTTTCAGTTGAAAAAATTTGTTTTTTTTTTATTTAATTTTCAATATAGCGTAAATCCACAAGAGACTAAGACTTACCATTAGGGGAAGGGGAAGGGGTTAGTAGCCAAACTCTTTTGTACAGTGTTTTTATTCGTTTTAAGCTTGACTTGAATATTAAATTTAATTTCTACTCCTTTTTATTTTTTTCCAATAAAAGTTATTACAGTTTGTGACACTGACAAACCATGGATCACCCGCGAACTCAAGCAGATGATAAAAACTCGCTGTAGTCTCCACAAAGCTGGTGATCAAGCGGCTGCAGCCAGTTTGCGTAACAGAATTGTGAAGTTAAACAGACTAGACCAAAGACAGTATGTAAAAGAGAAAATAACGCCATTACTGCACACTGACCCTCACAAATGGCACTCCTCGGTCAAAACACTTGTAGAGAAATCAACACCAAAGGACCTGAGACTAATCAAAGATGACGGCACACTGACATCAGCTACTGAAGTGAACAATTTTTTCTCCGGCATATGCACCACATACCCATCAATCACAAACTCAGAAATTGAGAGGGACTGATGAGATATGTGAGATATGACTCAGCTCTATTATTAACCAGTGTTTTCGCGAACAAGTGTTCCCCAGTGTTTGGAAGGGAGCTTATGTGCGCGTCATTCCAAAAGTGAAAAACCCGAAATCTTGCGACCAACTCCGCCCAATTTCGATAGTTCCGAACCTCTCTAAGGTAGCGGAATCATTTATATATCGTGAACTTATGTCACAAGTCCAGGGCTCTCTTGATCTATACCAATACGGGTGCTTGAAAGGTAGTAGTACAACTGTTTATCTTGTGCGTCTGTATTACCTTATTGTTGAATGGCTTGACCAAGGAGGCACAATTGTAGATCTCCTCCAAGCCGACTATAGAAAAGCCTTCGACTTGATACGCCATTATACTGCAGTGAACAATCTGAAGGTTATGGGAGCTTGTAGACATATTCTCTTATTAATAAGAGATTTCTTACGCGACCGACTACAGAGTGTATATGGTCTCTACCCGGGTGATAATGATTCGGAATGGTCTGAACTTACGTGTGGTGCCCCACAAGGCACTAAACTCGCTGCCTTGTTGTTCTTGGCAGTGATCAACTTCGTCCGGGTCGATTTTGACGAACGGTTCAAATTCGTAGATAACCTTTCCACCCTCTTAAAATACCTCATTGAGAAGTCTCAAACCGTTCCCCAGTTCAGTGAATCATTTATCGACAACTTTAGAGACCAGTGTTCTGAAAACAGCCTCCAAATCAACGAAACAAAAACCAAAATTCTTCGATTTAACCCTCTCAAAAAGGATTTTCAGTGCCCCCCTCGACTATACCGAAGTGTATCGTCGGCAGTTATTCTCGGTGTTACGTTCAGCGTTGACTGTTCGTTTAGCCTCCACGTCGAAGAGGTAGTGAAAAAGGCGAACTGTGCCATGCATACCCTTTTACTGATGCGAAGATTTGGTTTTTCTGTGCCGCAATTGAAAACAGCCTACCTGACATATATTCGCCCAATATTAGAGTATGCGTGCCCTGTATGGGGTCCACAGGCTCAGAACACTGCCTATATAAGCGAAGTACTTGAATCAGTCCAGAAAAGAGCAGCGAAGGCCATACTGTCTGATCAGTACACCGATTACGAGTCAGCACTGTCTCAACTAAATTTGCCGTCACTCCACGACTGCCGTTTTCAACTTATCTGTAAATTTGGCCAGTTTCTTCTGACAAGTGATAAACACAGAAATATATTACCCCCAATGCTGACAAAAAAAAGTAACTACAATATCAAAAGCAGCAAAGCTAGCCCAGCCCAAGTGTCGCACTAATCACTTCAGCCATTTGTCTGTGCCTTTTTATGTTTCTGTCTACAATAAGTGACATGTGTATTAATTTTTTTTTGTGTCTTTGTTTACTTTGTAAATAATAGCGCGATTTAGTCGGGATTTATACCCTGACTACGAAAGCTTTTATGTTAATAAATGATTCTGATTCTGGTTTTATTCATTTATGTTAGTAGGTCTGCCTCTTATCTGTATTTTTGCTATGATTGTCTATTTAATTTCTCTTCATTTTGGGCTTCATTTATTTTTTATTGTAATTTCTGGTAGTTTTGAGTTGAAATTATTTTAGAATTAATTTCTGCTGGTTTTAAGTTTAACATGGGTCTTTACTTTTCTTAGAGAAAACTTCTTTTTCTGGAAATTTCCTCTCTTTTTAATTAATTCCTTAAAATGTCATGATAAACTAGTTTGCAGACCATTCCATTTTTTTGCAGTAAAAATTCTTAACAGAGAAATCCTTAGAAAGCATTTCAAAATGAGAAAATGATTTATTGGTCTCGCCAGCTGTATTATCAATAGCTAGTAATATAAATTTTTAACTATGGAAACGGACTTTAGAGCTATTCAAAATCAAGAGCTTACAAACCATAATATAAATTCCAAAGATCATATTATTTCTACCAAAAATTTAGAATATTTCAAACTATGGTACGAGTCCTATGGTTTGTTTACAACCAAACTACTACCAATTTTATTTAGTGATTTCAGTAAAGGGTTAGATTTCAAAATTATACTAATACTGAGAAAAATCATGAGAGGTTTTGCCCGCCCGATGATTGGCCCCCAACCACGCACTGGACTCCCGGCCAAAGGCAGAAAATCCAGAGATCAGTGCCTGCACTACGCAGGCCATTTGCGAAAAAAAAAAATAAAAAAAAGGTGAAAAGTTGTATTAGCTAGTTTTATATGTTGATAGTTTATTACGGTGCATAGATTGCAAAGCAATAATTTTTGTGTGTTTCCAGATTGAACTGGGCTCTTTATTTCCACCACGAAAAATAAATGTCTTACACAAAGATAATTCCTTAAACCACATTGGCCTGACATCATATAAAGAAAGAAAAACGAGCAAAAATGGAGTTTTTAAAGGCCAAATGAAAATACTGAAAAAACAAGGCAAAAGAGAAGCCAATACTATTGTAATCCCTGAAATAAACCTTGAACCACTTTCCCAGTCTTATAATAAAACAAATGAACAACCCCTTAGGTCTAAAAGGGTGTCTGCAAGATATGTAATCATTAAAATTCGAAATCCGATGACATTACTCTCCAACTTATTTAATTGCTGCAATCTTATCGACGGATTTAATATCCGTCGATGGCAGTTCATATTTTTTTTTGGATTTTGTGCAAATCGCGGATATTGGCGAATAACTCGCTTTTATGGTTGTTAGGTATTTGGTTTTAATTCTTTTAATTTTTGGCTTTTATTTAATTTTATTCATCTTTTAAGTTTCTGGTTTTCTCTTTGGTTTTTTGGTTCTTTTCACATTGATTTTCCGCGTTTGTTTTTTTTTGTTGTTTTTTTCTTAGGCACTTTCCTTTGATACATTATTTCGTTTCGCGCTGAAAAAGAGAGGCGTTTGTCCTCTCGAAATATTCGCTTTGTTTTTTTAAGTATTTTCATTTGACCTATAAAAACCCCATTTTTGCTCATTTTTCTTTCTTTATGTAATGTCTTACACGTAATTTTTATATTACAAAGACTACTTTTTTTCATTTTTATGCTACTTTTAACATGTTTTTACTTAGGCTGAAGACAAAATAGTCACCTTTTCCTAAATAGCACAAGATGTCTTCTTTACAACTAGTTGTATTCTGCAGACTGGCCCCACAAATACATAGGTATCTACGGAGGGGGTAATAGACAAAAAACAGTCAATTATAGCGAAAATATCCGAAATTGTTCAGAAAACCACACGAATCTCAAGAATTCAAAGAACACGGACCAAAGCTAGTCTCCCCCTTGCGTATATACTTGATACTGATCTTTGTGTATCAATCTTGTAATCTTTAAAAATAAGTTTTGAAAAAAATTCTTTTTTTCTTATTTTCAGAAAAATTTTGAAAAAAATTTTGAAAAAAAATCCTGTTTTCCTATTTTCAGAAAATCCTAGTTAGATACATATAAACAAATCTTGAATTGAAACCCATACTTAAAAAAAAAAATCGAATCACACTTGTTTTGAACTCTTCCAGTTCTACTGGGTAACAACAAAGCGTCGGTGGTATTAGTATTTTTAATTAAAATTAAACTCGTATTAAATCATAAAAGGTTCCTATCTTGCCAGTTTCCAATAGGTCTGACCGAAATTGCAGTAAACTCCAGTACTATTCTTCCTATCTAACACTTCCTCTTTCTTATTACACATTTTACGACACTATGCAAGCTGAAAATGCTAAATATGCGCAAATTACTCCAATTGTGATTATTCACTTTTATAAACATTTTTAATGCACTATTAGTATCCTAATTTAAAAAAAAATCAGGAGGTGGATTTGACGGAATAACCCCTACAAGGAGATGGTTCAACGTGGTTCCAATGAAATTGCAGATAGTTTTTATTTTTTAATGCCCCTTCTAGGCATGCCCTAATATGGGTAAATCTGAGCATTCAAGGTCTAAGTCATTTTCTTGTGACTATCAGTAGTCTACTTCGTACCTGAATAATCTTTTTTTTTTGGTTATTTTCTTCCTATTGGCCTCGACCTAGTCTTATTCCTTACGCCAAGGTTGAACTTATAGCCACTGTTGGATATTCGTTCTTATAATTGAATGATTTCAATATAAAAGCTAAAACTAGACGCTTAAATTCAAAAGAGAGTTAATCACCGGCATTTGCCAAATTTTAAGAAGCCTTTCTCCATTGTGCAGTTTTATTTTAGTCAACCAATCAAGCTATTAGACAGAGCCTTGATAAATTACTGAAATAGGACGTGAACAATGCATGCTCCATTCTCACGGCCTTAAATTGCCTTTACTCAGGAAACAGCATATCTAAACCCCCTTTCTAAAGGAGAAATGCCAATCCTTGAACTGTAGAACACTCAACTATTATCCTTCTAATCTGAGATTTCCTTGTTGAAGCATAACCATTAGTTCTCCGGACATAAGAAAGATCGTAGCAAATATGTCCTTTTGAGATCTTATCCACATATAGCAAGCTTGATAGATTTCGATGATAGACACGACCCAAGCTTTTCAAGTTCAAAATATTTAGTGTGAGGTTGGCAATTGACACTTTTCACTTTCACAAGGAGAGCAAAAAAAGGGCTATATGTGTCTACACAAGTGCAGATTAATTCTGAGCCAGGCAAGTGTGAGGGATTATGTTCCGGGAGAAAGTGCCAGAATTTCAAGAGGAAAAGACTCCATCTCTCACTCTCTCTCTCTTTCTCTCTCTCTCTCTCTCTCTCTTTTTCTTTCTTTCTTTCTTTCTTTCTCTCTGATTGTAGTTGTAAATCCATATGTAAAAAAAAAGTCAGCGAATTGCGAAAAATGAGTTCAAGAGATAAAGATATGCAAAGCCCAGTTCGTGTTAAATTCATCGGTTCTCAAAAGAATAAAAGACATTTTTTACGGCCATTTTGAAAAAAAAAACTTTTAGAAAACTTCTTTTTAGTCTTCTCTAAGAAATAAAATTATATTTTGTAAGACTCGAAACTGAGTTACCACAGCCACAGGCAAAAGTTCTTAAGTCGCTGATTTGAGGAAACGAGCAAAATATTAATTAAAAAGCAAAGAGCAATCCTTGGCCATAATAAGCGAAAAACTAAATATGCTTATCACAAGAAAACCCCTCTATAGTAATACTCAATGTATAACAATGTTAAAAGTTAACATTGTATAGTAGAAATAATAAGAAAATTTAAATAATTGTAAAATCCGGAGGATAGCAACCCCATGGAAGTAATTTTGATAAAATTTGATAATTAATTTTGATGAATTTAAATAATTTTGATAAATTACTTACCATTAAGAGTGGGGAGGCCAAAGCCACCCCACTCCTGCATACTACGAAGGGATAATTTTGTGTACTCTTTAGTAAAAGAAATCTAATCGACTAGTGCCACTACATACAGTATTTTGAGAGATAAATGAATAAGAGGGAAAATTTTCCTGAAAATAGGAGGAGCTGGCTCCCTCCCTTGTCTATCAATATTTAATATTTAGATTCTCCTAAATTCACCGAGCTTCCCCTCCCTTCTATTGCAACTATTCTTGCGCTCATTGCTGAAGCCTTTATACTGGAGGAGTTGGTACACCTTCAGAGGCAGACAGAGAAACAGAGATAGGGAGAGGGAAAAGATGTGTAGCTTAGGTAGGTACAGTCAGCTGCGGAAATCTTGAACATACTAGAACCTAAACAAATCTCTGAAGCCACAGATAAAAAATAATAATAAAAATAAAATAAAAGAAGCTTTATCTTTTTATTAAGCTTTAGCTGATAATCAAGATTATGTCTAGGATTTTGTACTGGGGGTAGAAAAAAATTTATTTGTTTATATGCACTTTTATTTACAAGTTCGACAAAAATTTTGTGGGGGGGAGGGGTTCAGACCCGGTAGCCCCCACCCCCTGGATAAAAACTTTTTGATAATATTTTGTATTAAAGAGTAGCAATTGCGAAATAGCGCTTCACGAAAAAAACAATTGATATTTCACATAAACAGCAACAGAGGAAGAATAAAAGCAAAAAACTTAGACAAATATACTAGAAGGAAAAAAGACAGAGACATAAGAGTAAACGGTACTTGTCTGTTAAACAGATCAAACTCAAGAAGTGAAGTTAGGTTAATCCTAAAGAAATATACCAGAACATTATGACAATATAATGCTTTAGAAAAAAAATTATGGGAACTACGACAAAGAATTATGGAAAGCAGGCACACAGAACCCACTATATTAAATAACTAACCTAGCCCCTAACCACCTCTATATATTAAACATTTAATTAAAATATAGCCACATCAAAGTTTTTCTCACTCAAAATAAGCAAATCATAACCGGTTCCAACCGGTTTTGTTTTATCTTAGACTAACAGAAATTAGATCAAAATTAGATCAAACTGATCTCATTCGATCTAAAATGATCTCATCACGAAATTAGATAAAAAATGATCTCAAAATAAATAAAAATGATCTCAAAATAAATTTTAGAAATAAATTTGTTGTATAAAGTCAACGAGGCTGATCCTCCTCCTCGTCTACTTACAAAAAGAAACACTGTTCTTATAAAAGGAGGAGTGAAAATAGATACGCAGGCGCACATAGCCGCAGACATTGTACACATAATAGAAACAAAAAACACTCGAAATCGTGGTTGTAGCAGTAGCTACAAGAGCGAACCACAGCCCACAGTAACCGAAAGTTTAAAAACAGGTTTTGAAATAACAGTTTAGTGAGAAAAATGCTTCATTTATGGGTGATTTAAGAATGGTAACAATTGTGTAGGTTCACCTTATTCATAAATTTGTGCTGACAAAACAATTCGTCATTTCAGGACAGAAGGAGGGAACCGCCCGAATGAATTTTGAGAATTTTTCTTAACTGAACCTTCTATTCTTAAAAACACTATTATTTCAGTGATCAGTCCTCCTAAAATATTCCGGCCCAAGAAGCAAAACCAGCAAAAGTTTACTTACTTGTGAGAAATTTAAAATCTATGCAGCATTGCGGCAGAAAAATTGCAACATTAATAAAACAAATTTCTGTAAATTATGTTGAAAACATATTTATATTCTTTCAATGACCTTTAGTTTTGTAAGAGTTTCATAGATTTCATATAGGACTAACGTTCATAAATAATTGAGTTTTTTATCTGTAACTTCTCAAAGTTGCGAACAATAATATGCCCCTTAGACTCTTTACGTAACAAAATTTGCGCATTTTTCGTGGATTTTTTTAAGAGATGTGGAAAGCAAAGCATGTATTTAATGCCATATTTTAACGAAAAATCACATTGACTACTTTATTTTCATCCACTTAGTTAGACAAGGATCTATTCGTAAGGTTTACTGCGTATATTTAAAACACCTAAAAATTCAAAACATTAATTTAGAAAAAAGAAAAGTTTTCCTGATAGAAGTAGACAGCAAAGTTGAAACTTAAAACTAGCAAAAACTTTTACTTCGCAGTTTATGCAACATATATCTGCAAAACCAGCTCAAATAAACAGCCTCGTGATATTTCCTATATTTGTAGAACTCTGACAAACAAACCCTTTACTGAAAACTTAGCTAGCTGAGTTTTTGTTTCACAATTTTTAACTTATATACTAAAAGTAATCGATATCATAGCCAGTGAAGGAGTTTAGAGAGCATTATAAATTAGTCTTTTATTTTTCTGAAGGCTACTTAAGAACTGTCAGCTCCCAAGAGAAAATTCTGTCTCTTGCCTCGGTTTTGGGTTTTCAGTAAAGTGCAAGCTTTTTGAAACATTTTCTTTTTCCCATGTCAGTAAGAAGAAGCGTCACTAGATAAAGTAGACGTGCAATATTGTCAATGAATACATCTATTACATGTGATGATTTAGACGGTGCTTTGTTTTCTAAAGGAAAAGGGTCAGATCCTTTCCAAATCTAATTATAAAAATGGTATACCATAAAAAAGAGGGGTTCACAGTAACATTGATCCAAAGATGTCTTGAACATATTTGAAAATAAAGAAACCTTGGAAATCATGTACAGGAATAAGAATAAAAAACTTTACCTTTTTATCGAGCTGTAGCTTGGAAACATTTGGTCCAGCTAGAAGTTTGAACAAAGGCATCAAATCAACAGCGTTTCGAACAATAGGGCCTGTCGACATGAACGTGTCTAAGTCACCCATTGCTTCTGGTTCTTGACCATGATTTGAAACAATTCCTGCAGTCAAAGTTGGCTGTTTTATTCAACGAAATAGTTAAATTATTGAACTTTATTTAAAAGTTATTTAACTACATTAAATTATATTGTGGGTGGTACGGTGGGTAGCACAAGAAAGGTGGGCAGGGGAGGACGTTGTTATTGTTATCTTCCTCCTAGATTTTTATTTTTCTGTTATTATTTTCAATTATATTATTGTAATTTATTGGATTCATTCTTTTGAGTAGTATATAGGTTATTTATTCCACTATTTTTTAAAAATGTTTAAATTATTTCATTTATTTAATAGGCAAGTAGTTACGTGAAAAAACTAAATTTCTTCCATCTTTTCAAGCTTCGAATAAACATTGTTCGGAACTGAAGTCATTGTCAATTTGAGGCATACGGATTTAAACTCATTTGTCAGCCTGATGGTTTACATTGGCACGAATAATTTCAAAGATTTCAAATTAAATGTAATATATATCTTATATTGACAAATATTTGAAGAGGAATTTTTAAATATGCAATTATTTTGAAAAATTTGCATTTATAAGAATAACGGATTTTATATTTAGAATTTGAATATCTGTATCTCTAAATTTTCTGTAGGGGTAGTTAGGGAGTTTTTTTTCCGTATTTTACTCTTTTTGTTTTTCATAAATATTATCTTCAGTTTTCACCCTTCGTACTTCCAACTAGTGATTCATGCTTCATGCTAACAAATAGAAACAATAGGCAGTCGTAATACTCCATCCCAAGATTACACCTACATTTCTTTCAGGTAAACAATAGCCGCAGTATAGGCCTATATATAGGCCTACTAGTATTTGATCTTCTCTGCAAGATGACCAAAACAGATGAAGTAAAAGAGGGTTCAAAATTTATTAAAATTTTCGTTTTTAAAATATATTTAGTAATAACTATTTAGATTTCTTAATTATTTTTAATTAATATTTATATTATTAAATTATATTTAAGCGAATCTTTAAAACTAAAGACTCCCTAAGAATCATAGGGAACGTGCAGCATTAAAAATTCCGTTCCTTACCCACCGTAGAACAAGAGGTGATGTCTTCACAACATTCAAGCACTTACAAGCAAATCCCAGTTCAAGCCTTCTACCCATCAGCCCCAACTGGAGAGTCCGCAAAAACTCCCAGAACATTTTCCAACAAACAATCAACTGCAGAGAAAGCTACCACTATCCGTGTTAATACCTTAAGCGTGTTGATGTGCTATTCAATTTCAAACCCTGTGATGATTCAAGCGAGGTGCAGACAAGAACTGGGAGCGGAAGAAGTGGCGTCTATACTGAATGCCCTAAAGTCCTCAGCCATACTTTGAACTCAACACTGGCAGGCGTACCACAAGCATTCTTCTGCGCTTACACAATGAAATTTAAGATGTTTTAGCGAAAGGTATTGCATTTTGGACTGCATTTTGATCTCATGTGGATTAACTTTTTGGAAGTTAGTGGAATTAATAATAGTAGTATTTTAGCTCCAAATTTAAACCGATTTATAGTATGATCATTTATAATAACTCATATTGAAATGCAGAATTTTTTGTGTTTCTATTTACTTCAATAAATAAAACTGACGCAACTAAAAGACTGTTTTAAAGAATCTATGAACTGTATTAAAGTTTCGCGGAACATTAGCACTGACATTATTCTCTCCTTATCCCGACATAATACAGCTCAAGATAATGTCTCTTTATGACGAATTAAGCTTAATCTTCTTATTCATCTAGCATGAACAAACTCCCCTTTTTTTTCTTCTCCTTCTTCTTTGTTATGGCAAGACTCAAGAAATCAAAAGTCCTATTTAACCGTCATGGCAAGACTGAAGATATCGAATTCAGCAGTCCTATTTAGCCGTCACAAATGTCAGTCAAGCTTTTCATAAAATATAATTCCAGCATGTTAAACCACTACCTTCGTCTATGTATAACTTTTTGCTATACTTTATATTTTCTATACTTGACCGTGGATTTATTTTATGAATATACGTTTAATTAAAGACCATTTCTTCCTTCTTTTTATTTTGACCGAAAACTTGACCAGTGGATTTTCAAGGCACTTGGTCTATTATGGGTACCAGATTAGCCACTAACTCGTTCCATAATTACATAGCTGGAGTTTTAACTGCCTTCATCGAAAAAATGAACAGTGAAGGGAAAGCCCCCCAGCCCCCCCCCCCCAAAACCACCTGAAAGATGATTTCAGGTAAAGAACAAAGCAAAACTTCAAACCATTTCCAGATCTCTTTAGACACTCTAATAATTTCAGTAGGTAAACGTTAAACTATCTTATCTAGAAAAACTGTCATAAGATCTTTGTAATACAAACGAAAAAAAAAATGTTATCCCGGCTTCTATGCAACAGTAAGAATATATAAAGGGGGGGAAAGATAGGATCTAAAAAAATAAAGTTCTCTCTTTTCTCCAAGTTGTAAAACACTAATGATTTTAATGGCTCCTTTTTTATAGGTACAGTTCCTTGTAATGCGATGTGAACTTTCCAATGCGAAGAGATATGATACACATTAGGTCTCTGGAGCTTGGGCCTTTTACTTGGCTAACAGTCGAATCTATAGACAATAAATTTGAGCAAATTCTCCAGAGAGAAAATACTGTCACTCAAATCATAGGCGGCGCAATAGAGCTGCCTAAGTAAAGAACGATGTTGGCAAAATGTATTGTTTATTATTTTTTTTTTTTAGACCAGGGCCCTTCGTATCGAAGAAGTTGTCGTAGAAACTTCGAAAAGGGCTCATTCGATTGGAAATTGGAATGGCTAGTGCCCTTTTTAAAAGTCGAAAGTGATTGCAGGGCAACTAACACCCCTTCCACGCCCACCATTTCCCCAAACACATCCAATCAAAATTTTGAGACAGCCATTTTGTTCAACGCAGTTGAAAGTTCTTGAAATTAGGTCTTTGAGGATGATAACCCCCTCAGAGTCCTCAAGGCAAGGGTTATAAGTTATGCCCTGGGGACATATAAAGTTTCTATTGAAAGCTTTCAAATTCAAATTAAAATTAATTTATTTAACATAAAAAATACAAACAAATTTACAGCAGCCATCTACAAAAACCCGAAGGTTTGTTTACGATGGCTGTAAATCCAAATCCTTAGTCGTAGAAACATGGAAAAGGGCTCATTTGATTGGAAATTCAAGTGGCTAGTGCCCTTTTTAATAGTCAAAAGTGATTGGAGGGCAACTAACCCCCCTCTCATACCCACCTTTTCCCCAAAAACATCCAATCAAAATTTTTAGATAGCCATTTTGTTTAACGTAGTTGAAAGTTTTGGAAATTAGGTCTTTAAGGATACCCCCCCCACACACACAGTCCCCAGGGCAAGGGTTGTAAATTATGCCCTTAGGGCATATAGGGTTTTTTATAGAAAGCGTTGTCGTAGAAACTTGACAAAGGGCTCATTCGATTGGAAATTGAAAGGGCTAGTGCCCTTTTTAATAGTCGAAAGTGATTGGAGGACAACTAACCCCCTCTCACAACCACCATTTATCCAAACACACCCAATCAAAATTTTGAGACAGCCATTTTGTTCAACGTAGTTAACAGTTCTGAAAATTAGGTCTTTGAGAATGATAACCCCCTCTGAGTCCTCAAGGCAAGGGTTATAAGTAATACCCTGGGGGCATATAAAGTTTCTATTGAAAGCTTTATTGTAGAAACTTGAAAAAGGGCTCATTTGATTGAAAATTCAAAGGGGCTAGTGCCCTTTTTAATAGTCAAAAGTGATTGGAGGGCAACTAACCCCCCTCTGACGCCCACCTTTTGCCTAAACACATCCAATCAAAATTTTTAAATAGCCATTTTGTTTACCGTAGTTGAAAGTTTTGGAAATTAGGTCTTCAAGGATGACTCCCCCACACCCCTCAGGGCAAGGGTTGTAAGTTATGCCCTGGGACACACGAGGTTTTCATAGAAAGCGTTGTCGTAGAAACTTCAAAAAGGGCTCATTCCATTGGAAATTGAAATGGCTAGTGCCCTTTTTAATAGTCGAAACTAATTGAAGGGCAACTAACCCCACTCTCACCCCCACCTTTTCCGCCAACACATCCAATCATAATTTTTAGATAGCCATTTTGTTTACCGTAGTTGAAAGTTTTGGAAATTATGTCTTTAGGGATGACCCCCCCGCCCACACCCCTCCGGGCAAGGGTTGTAAGTTATGCCCTGGGACACATGAGGTTTTTATAGAAAGCGTTGTCGTAGAAAATTCAAAAAGGACTCATTCGATTGGAAATTGAAATGGCTAGTGCTCTTTTTAAAAGTCGAAACTAATTGGAGGACAACTAACCCCCCTCTCACGCCCACCCTTTCCCCAAACACAAACAACCAAATTTTCAGATAGCTATTTTTTCAACGTAGTTGAGAGTTCTGGAAGATAGGTCTTAGAGGATGACCCCCCCCCACAGCCCTCAGGGCAAGAGTTTTAAGTTATGCCATGGGAGCAAATAAGGTTTTTATAGTAAAAAAACTTCAAAAAGGGCTCATTCGATTGGAAAGAAAGGGCTAGTGCCCTTTTTAATAGTCGAAAGTGACTGAAGAGCAACTAACCCCCCTCTCACGCCCACCCTTTCCCCCAGCACAGCCAATCAAAATTTTAAGATATTCATTTTTTTCAACGTAGTTGAAAGTTCTGGAAATTAGGTATTTGAGGATGGCAACACTCCCCCCCCCTTCCCACAACCCTCAGGGCAAAGTTTATAAGTTATGCCCTAGGGGCATATAAGGTTTTTATAGAAAGTTTTGTCGTACAAACTTCACAAAGGGCTCATTTGATCGGAAATTGAAAGGGCTAGTGCCTTTTTTATAGTCGAAATTGAAAAAAGAGCAACTAACCCCCCTTTCACACCCACCATTTCCCCAAAAACATTCAATCAAAGTTTTGAGATAGCCATTTTGTTCAAGGCAGTTGAAAGTTCTCGAAATTATGTATTTGAGGATGACAAGCCCCCCAGGCCCCCAGGGCAAAGTTTGTAAGTTATGCCCTGGGGGCATATAAGGTTTTTATAGATAGCGCTGTCGTAGAAACTTCAAAAGGGGTTCATTCAATTGGAAATTGAGAGGGCTAGTGCCCTTTTTAATAGTTAAAAGTAATTGGAGGGTATCTAACAACCGTCTCATGCCCACCATTTCCCCAAACACATCCAATCAAAATTTTCAGATAGCCATTTTGTTCAACTTCGTTGAAAGTTCTGGAAATTAGGTCTTTGAGGATGACACTCTCTCCAGAGCCCTCAGGGCTAAGGTTGTACGTTATGCCCTGGGGGCATATAAGGTTTTTATTGAAAGCTTTGTCGTAGAAACTTCAAAAAGGGCTCATTCGATTGGAAATTCAAAGGGCTAGTGCCATTTTTAATAGTTGAAAGTGATTGGAAGGCAACTAACCCCCCCCCCCCCCCCTCACGGTTACTTTGGGCATGTTTATTTTTTAGTATAATTTAAATAAAACGCGTTACAGTCAGCATAACTAAAACAAAACATTCCAGTGTTTGAACCTTTTTAATAGTGATTGGAAGGCAACTAACACCTCTCTTACGCCCACCATTTCCCCAAACACATCCAATCCAAATTTTTAGATAGACATTTTGGTCACCGTAGTTGAAAGTTCTGGAAATTAGGTCTTTGCCAGCGTTGTCATAGAAACTTCAAAAAAGACTCATTCAATTGTGAATTGAGAGGGCTAGTGCCCTTATTAATAGTCAGTCGCCCCCCCCCCCAGGCCCATCATCTCCCCAAACACTTCCGATCAACATTTTGATATAGCCATAAAAAATTGTGATAAAATTCAGATAAAATTGTGGGAAGAAAGGTGTGATAAAAATCAGATAAAATTGTGGGAAGAAAGAAATGCAAAACTTTGTTATTTGCAGACAATTGCACTGCGTGCATTCTCGTTCTTCCTCTAAAATGGGTTAATGTAGAACTTTTGCCGGTCAACACAACATCCAAATTACAGCCACTATATGTAGGAATAATAAAAAAAAAATTCAAGGTACTCTACAGAACAGAAGTGGTCAGTAAATATATTTCTGAACTTGAAGACGGAAAGGTGTTTACTATCAACCTCTAGTTGTTGGCAACGATTTGACAACAAATGTTGGTATAACGAACAAAACAATAGCCATATTCTTTAAGTCGTGTGGATTCGAACTGTCAAAAATACCGTAGAAACAGAAAATGGGCCACAGGTGGAAGAAAAACTAGAAGTAGAACCTAAAGTAGAACTACCAAACGTTAACGTCAAAGCTGAGTGGAATGAGGCGACAATGTGGCTGCAGACAAGATACCAACATTTAAAGAATTTACACTAGTCGACGAGGGGGTAGCAGAACCGGCACGTTAACTGATAAAGAGATTGTATAATCCCTAACCCTTGGTCAGGATACTCCTTCTGACGACAAAACGAAGAGGAGGAACGAGGAGGAGGAAACGAGGAAGAGCAAACCAGCGGACATTACACCTAAAGAAGCCAAAGCTTCAGTTCGCATTTTACGTTTCTTTAGAAAAGAAAACAGTAACGTACTTTAACGTATGATAATGTTCTTTCGTCAGTTTTTTCAATCGAAAATATGATTGACACACGTGTTTCCAATGGTCTTAAGCAGAAGATTATGGACACATACGCTGTTATGGACACTGTTAAGTGGGTTTGTACACGTTTTTTTTTCATTATGTATGCTATGAGCATTTTGCATTAAAACAGAAAATAACTTGATTTCATATTAATACAGTAACAAAGTTAATTTTAACTTTGTAGGGGCTGTAGAGAAAAAATCTAACGGTTTCTTTTAGCTCTGTAATTTGAATTTTTCATTTTGTTTATCTCTATAACTTGTTACCTTTATAAGCCAAATTTTATGTAGAATGACAACTAAACTCGAACTGTGCCTGAGCCAAACTATATGTAACTCGAAGAAAATTTGTAATCCCGTGAATTTCGAGGTAGCCAGAGTCGACTGTTATTGAAAATATGAAATCAATCACAGCATTAGAAGGGTGCCGTTATGATGTAAGTGCACAGAGATAACAGGATGGGACAAAGAAGTACGAGTAATTGCTTCCCGTGGACTTGAGCGGGTACTGACCAGAGGCATCACAAGCCAAAACACTAGAGGAGTGGATTTTACCGACTGGCTGGTCATTTTTACTTACTGATTACTTAATTTTTTTCCTGACAGAGACAGATCTTCTTTCATTAATATTTACATCCCCCATTTACCCTAACAAAAAAAAATATGAGACACTAAAATAGCTGTGCTTTGCGCCACTGTTTTACTGAATCAAATTTTATCTGACTGGCTGAAATCATTTGGGGTGTCCCTCCTCTGCCCATACGTGACGACCCTGCCGACAACTATTGTATATCATACCAGTTTACCCCTTGCGACCCAAAACGTGTTCACTAGGATTGTATCAGAAAATTTTTTCCTGTCTAAAAGCACCTTTAAGAGGGCGTTTAAGAGGGCGTTTTTTAAGAGGGCGTTTCTTCCCTGTTTTATTAAGTAACACAGAGTCAAACTCTAAGTCAGAACCAAGCAAATTTAAAATTCACAGAAGTCTTTATTCCCAAAACAATCTAAGGTAGCTAAATAGGAATTAAAGTACTTAAGGAGACTTTCTCTTTTTTAAGTTTAATTTGAATAACATGGAGTCAAACTCAAATTCAGAATCATGAATTTAGAATCATCAATAATGAATCAGCAAGCAAATTAACTTCATTAACCTTTATCTTACCCTGCTATTATCACTCAATCCGCAGCCCTCTAAAGAGAAATATCAACATTTTAAATCGCTAAAAACAAAGATCCTAGTAGGATTTTCAGCCCCCCACCCCGCGGCATTTCCTGGAAATACTCATAATGCCACATCTTGCCTTTTCCATCTCTGTGCCGGTCGACCTGTGTTAAAAAACCATGTAATGGACGAGATAGAGTGATTCTTTACGGTATCGAAAAACCTTTAATATGCACATTTCCTGTCTTGTGTTTATCTAGAAAAGGCATAAAAAGATTGTTTCTCTTTTATTAATGCACTGTAACTATTCCCTGAAGAATACGAGATAACAAAAAAAGTCCCTATAATATTCTTACACTGTTCCAAAATTTTAATTATAAACTAAAAATGTCTTACATAGATTTCTGTGCGTGTAAACTTAAAGACAATTATCTACAGCTTTTTCTGTTATAATTCCAACATTTGATTTGAATTTCTATTGAACATATTATTTTAAATGGCAGCGTAGTCAAATTTAAGATGATATTCAAGAAATTACAATCTATTATTGATGTTGACACCATTACAACATTGATGTTGTCAATGTTTGCCAACATTGTTTGAGCCTCGAATGGGGTACTGACTGACGGGGTACGAACGGGGTACGGGGTATTGACGAGCATATGATTCCATTTGGAAGATTTAACCTCAAACCGTATGCCTCAAATAAACCTAAGAACCTACTGTTGGCGGCTTGGTCTCCTTCTATAAGTATTTTTGAACATTTTCTGTTAATAATGTCTGGGAGGGGTGGAGCAAGTTAATCAAACTACCCCAAAACTACGACAGAAGACTACAATCTTTTACTCCAAATAATCCGGGTAGCCTCCAACTATTCCATCAATAACAGTACGGTATTACTATCAAAACTTCATTCCAAAAAGAGATTAGGGGAAACTATATTACCTTCCATACAACAACAAAACATTTCCCAAACATTTGCTGTAAAATTTTACTCATTTGTCCTGTAAGTTAAGTATTCTACAAAACTATTAGTGTCACCATCAAAACTTTTGAAACAAAGGAAAACGACCAAATGTAGGTTTCATAAATTGCACTTAATAGTTAAGTTTTCGTTTTTGCCAACTAGCCAGAAATGGGGGAAGAAACAACTTCTCATTTAAATGTCGTCTCACTTATAAGAGGTTTAACGTTTAATGGAAGAATTCGATCGCAATATAAAATTACAAAAGAGGGGGAATATTTATGCTTTTAAAAATCGCCCGAAAAAAAAATTGAAACGTATCAGTTGCAAAAGCAAAACATAAAGCAAAAATCGTCACCGGTACGTCTATGGGGTGGATTAGACATTTTAACACTTCTGAGATAATTGCCCAGAAATGCCATATACGATATCATAAGAAATGCTTATATGATGTAATAGCATATTACATGACGTCAATTGCAAAAACCAAAATTAAGGCTCTTAACGATTTTTCTCAGACTTCTGACCTATCTAGATCGTTTTGTTTATGCGATAACATCCCAAGATACCAATTTTCCCGAAAAAATATGGAGCCGTTTTCGAGAACATAAATAAATACATACATATTTTAGGGCAGGAGTGTGTAGGGGGGGGGGGAGGCAAAACAAGTCAAGCAGCAAAACGGTTCTCACTTTTTCCAAATGTGTGAGGGTATTGGGGAAAGCATTTTGTGGAGGAGTGCAAAGAATTGGTAGATTCAAGAAAAAAAAAAGTTTTGAAGAACGGGTTTATTGTTAAAAATTAATTGGTTAAGAATAGGATGAAAAGAATTTTGGGGAATTTGGGAGAATGTTGGCTTTTGTAAGAATAAAGTATAATTATTATTGTTATTACAGCTATATCGTACAAATTTTGAAGAAATTGGAGATGGAAAAATCAGCTATCCTAACGGTCACCCCAATGGCGTGAGGTATTCTCTTCTTTTATAGGGTGAAGTCGGCATCCAATACTGCAGTTAATACCTCTAATACTTTATAACACTGGACTTAAATACTACTTTAGTAGTTCCAAATAAAACTTTAACAATATTTCATACTAAATTAGTCAACTGTCAGCTTTATCCAGTAAATTAATTATTTTTAATATTCTTAGAACACAAACAAAGCATAATTTTCTTTTAAACAAATGTCATCATTGACATTCCATTTTAAATTTGCTGCTTAAATTTATGATTTCTATGTCACCAAAGAAAACTGACCTTTTTCTGTCGTCAAAAGGTGACGAAACCTAGAAATGATGTCAACATTTTACATATCGAACGCCTGTAGTGCCGGCAGAGAATAAATAAAGCGGCCAAATCCCTTGTTTAGTCGATAGATGAACCGATTCAAACGCGGCTTTATTCCACTTTAATACTAAATTCAAATAAATAAATTTAAATCA
This sequence comes from Artemia sp. Qi Xiang Cuo, assembly GCF_049724085.1. Classification (NCBI taxonomy): domain Eukaryota; kingdom Metazoa; phylum Arthropoda; class Branchiopoda; order Anostraca; family Artemiidae; genus Artemia; species Artemia sp. Qi Xiang Cuo. Next base: position 14,151,897 of record NC_142811.1, read on the forward strand.
ATATATATATATATATATATATATATATATATATATATATATCTAAATATAAATCAATCATGACAAGAGAGGGCAAGGCCGTATCCAGGGGAGGGGGAACGGGTTTTACCCCCCCCTTCACTGAAATGTTTGTCAGACTCGTAAAAAAGTAAGAAATATATACGAATTTTTGGCGAGTTTTTTTAATTTTTTGTGAACACCCCCCCCCCCAAAAAAAAAGTTATTTTGTAAAACACCCGCCCCAAAAACATCCTGGATACGGCTCTGAGGGAGGGTGAGCGGTTTTGGATGCAGCCGTCCAGACGACAGACAGGCAATCCGTCTGCAGCAAGTCAAGAGACGTTTTAACCACAAACGCAATTTTTATAATATAGCCAAAAAAGGCCACGCCGGCTTACGGTTGAGAAAAAACTTTTCTGGTATCAAAGAGTCGCCTTACGAGCAAGGGACAAATAATAGAATTAGCAAAAGCAACGACCATCAAGTGATGTATGAAGCAAAGAAGAAAAAAAATAAATGCAAAATAAAATCAATAGGCGACAAAACGAGGGCAGCGTCAGCCAGTGGAAAATTCTGAACCTAAAATAAGCAGATATTTCGAAAAGAACCTTCGCAAAGTCGTCGAAGGGTTAGATTTTTGGCTGAGCACTGAAGACGACTTGACGGAGGTCCTTGTCGAAATATCTGCTTATTTTCTGTTAGAATTTTTCCACTGGCTGACACTACCCTCATTTTTCTCGCCTATTTGATTTTATTTCTCATTTATTATTTTCTTCTTTGTTTCCAATGTTATGTATAGCCAGTGTGATCTTGGTCTCTTAGAATGTATTTAGCCATCAAGTGCCTTGAAAGCTAAATGAAATACTAGCCAATGAAGAAGAACTGCTATTCAAATATCCACATTCTAGAGGATAAACGGGGTGTACAAGATTTTATCCAAATCTGAGCAATGTCTTTGTATTTACTACAGCTTAATTGTAGTTTGAAGTTAATAGGGACACATTTTGTCACTTTCAAAATGGAGAAATATCGGTGGGAAATTGAATATTAGCAAAAATCAAAAGGATATTAGATGAGAATGGATTTTCAAGTTAGTGGGAGAAAGGAAAAGGGCCTGAAGATAATGAAAAGTTCTTTAAGGAATTTAGTGTAAGACATGAAGACCAGGAAGTGCTACTTCCTGTTGAGTTTGGTTTTATTTTAAGCTGGGATTGCCCATGGGATTTGGTTTCAGATTCGAGCTAATTGTCTTCCAATTTATGGTAAGGTTGTAAGGAAAATGAGGGAAGGTCTGGAGGCTGGGGGTAATTGCTTGAGATGTGGGGAGAATGATTATGAGTAGGGCCTTTCCTCCTCCAGTGTAAGCAGCTTTCTCATTTAAGGGGATTAATTGTCCAATATGGGGGAGATAGGCTGCTTCGTCGATAGGTTTGGGTCTCCCAGTTATGTTGTGGCAGTAGAAAACTTTGTATTGAAGGGAAGACTGTCAAATGGAGTGTAATTTTTTTTTAGTATTTGTCTTTTTTGTGTATGGCTTTAAAAGGCTCTTAAATACAGATTATTATTATCACCCATCACCCAAAAGCGAGAATATAATTTTTACTTTACTGAAAAAAATTCTTTTAAATGTTTTCACTTTTATACCTTAAGAAATAAAAAAATTAATTAAGATTTTAAGGAATAAATATCAGCATATATATATTAAACTGACAATGCACATTTTTTTTCAGTAAATTCATTTGAATTTTTTCAGTAAAGTACAAATTATATTCTGGCTTTTAGAAAGCATAGGGTTTAGAACCCTACTCAGATTAATTTCTGCTCGTTTTAAGTTTGACTTAGTTTAATTTCTATTTGTTTTGGGTTTCATTTATTTATTGACACTCATTTCTGGCAGTTGTATGCTAGGTAGATTATTTGATTCTATTTTTGTTCATTTTTGGTTTAATAGAGTTCTTTACTTTTTTTGAAAAACTCGCTTTGCGCAAAAAGTTTTTCATATGATTATCCTTTCGTAATTTCTTAAATGGAGGCCTGAAACCTTAAAAGTTCTTAGGTATAGAGGGTTCTCAAATAAAAGGCTATTCAAGGGCTTGCATGTCCGTAAAATTTGATGGCACAGTGCAAGGCCGTATCCGGGGGGGGGGGTACCCGGTTTGAACCCTCCCCCCCCCCAAAAAAATAATTTTTGACCGACTCGAAAATAAGTCGAAAATTAGTAAAACCTAGGTAAAAATCAGTAAAATTAGTCGAAAACTGAGTCAAAAATTAGTAAAATCCCCCCCATAAAAGTCAAAAATTAGTAAAACCCCCCCTGAACAAACATCCTGGATACGGCCCTGGCACAGTGTTTGACAATATCATAGCCCTTTAAGGGAAAGCCCCATAAATTATGCAAACTTTCTGATGCTAATAATTTTTGATAAGTAGCCTTAGGCTTAATGAATTTCACATATTCGGAACTCATTAAGCCATATTCGTATGTGTTTCAATAATTATTTAATTATTCCTTAACGATTTTATTAAGTCATACAAGTCCTTACAGTAATAACGGAATTCATTTATAAGTATCGTTATAATTCATACATAAATATAAGTAGGAAATAATTTACAGCACGAGAAAGATTATTATGTTCCCGTAGATTAGCTATATATTAATGTTTGTTCACACTTCTTTAATGAATGACAGAATAAGGACCGGTAGAGCAGTAATCTGCTTAGCTCCAGATATATATTCCTTGGATCATAAATGGATATTTTGTTCTACGAACCTTCCTAAAAGAATGATTGTTATTGCCTGATATACTTGATATCTTTATGTTCATTTCATTCACACGACTCCTTTAATTTGATAGTCTGACTGTAACTCATAATTTTAAAATAAAGTTTCATTCATTTAGCGAGATTTCATAAATAATTTCTCAGATATTTACAATATTAGAATAATGAAGAGGGGAAAACAATAATAAGAATAGAAAATATTTTGTAGAATATTTTCAGTACTTGTCTGTTATCCAGCACACACTGAAGTAGTGAAGTTAGGTTAATCATAATGAAATATACCAAAATATGATGAAAATATAATACTTTAGTTAAAAAATTATGGAGACTAAAATAAAGAATTATGGAAAGCAGGCCACACAGAACGCATTATATCATATACCTAACCATCTCTATATATTAAATATGTAATTAAAATATACCTGCATCATAGTTTAATTCAAGAAATAATAAGCTAATCAAAACCGAATGTGAGAGAAAAACTGGTTTGCTCAGATCAAAGAAAGCAAACTTCTTGAGTGTGTTCTGGATAACAGACAAGTACCGTATTGTCTTTTCGTGTTGATTCCTCTTGGACATATGTCCTGACCAAAATTCACGAATAGATTAATAACTGAGGAAAGTCTGCACTATCAGCATTACTCTAAGTGCCTAATACTTTTAACTGTCAATACTTGATTTGGAAAACTGCCAGAAATTTAATTTAAAAAAAACAAGTTTATTCAACTGAAAGTAAGAAGCAACATTAAAACTTAAAACAATCAGAAATTATTTGGTCTATGAGGAGAGGGGGAACTGTCCCTTCCTCAATCCTTGCTCTTTACAATTAATCTTGGCTGTTCGTTCTTATTCTTTAGGAAAGACTGTTCAAACACAAGAGCCTTTGATTTTGCATGAGAAGTGTATAATATGTCAAAACAGTAAGGTTTGCGAAAAAAAAAAAGGGTTGATCCCACTTTCTAGGGCTATAATAAAAGAAAGGTTAAGATAACTCTCCACATTTTATGGACAAACGATGATAGATTTCTAAAAAATGTACTTTTTGCATGGGCGTAGGCAGCATATTGTCTAGGGGTGTCAGCAGATTCTGTGATGGGGAGGGGGGACTGAAGTTATATCGGCAGTTCGCAAAACTTCACATCACCAGCAATTTCTATCTTACCTTCGGAAATTGTTTTCTTCATCAATAATCACCAAAAACTAAAAACCATAAATCATCAATTAGCTTCAGCATCTATCTTCTTGGATTACTAGACTCTTATTATCTTTTTACAATATAATCAAACAGTTCGTGGTAAAGAACTGTAAGTAAGGCGCAACCCGTCTCAATAGTAACTGTAACTCTAAAAAACGGAATTTTGATACCAATATATACATCAAAAGAATCAAATTTTTATGTTGATTAACTTAAAAAAAAAAAAATTTTTAACTGAAAGTAAGGAGCGACATTAAAACTTAAAATGAACAGAAATTATTCCGTATAGGAAAGGGCCTGTCCCCTCCTCAACGCCTCGCTCTTTACGCTAAAGTTTTAATTGTTTAAAAAAATAAAGTTGTCAGACAGAGTAAAACTTTAACGTAAAGAGCGAGGCGTTGAGGAGGGGACAGCCCCTTTCATATACGGAATAATTTCTGTTCGTTTTAAATTTTAATGTCGCTCCTTACTTTCAGTTAAAAAAGTTTGTTTTTTTTAGTTAATTTCTGAAAGTTTTTGAATTAATGCAGCTTTGATTTTGGCTCACCGTACAAGAATAATTAAAACGAAATTCGCATATTTATTTTCCTTTTTTTGGCCAATTGGCTTTCTCGAAATTTTGTTCTGACGTAACTTACGAATTAACTTACTTAACGAATTTCTATATTCGTATGTTTTTATTACGTATATTAGGGAGTTCACTCCCTAGTCAATACCTCGCTCTTTACGCTAAAGTTCAAATTTTGTTCGAATCAAAAGTCCCTGAATCACAAAAGGCCGTTTAATTGGAATAAATAGCTCTTTTGAAAGTGCTAAAAAACTTTAGTATCAAAAGGAAAGTATTGAGTAGGGGGGGAACCCTCTCATATACGTAATAGTTTCTGTTCGTTTTAAGTTTTAATGTTGCTCCTTATTTTCGGTTGAAAAAAAAAACCTGTTTTTTAATTTAATTTCTGATCGTTTTTTAAATAATGCTGGGTAACCTGGCGCCCCCTTCATGGTAATGTTCCTTCCGCCAAGGGAATATCCTCCATGGAAAGTTCCTCCCCCGTAACCCCTACTCCGACCTCCCATTAGTAAAAAATCCTCCTGAAAACACCTGCATACTTCCCAATAACCAATACTATATGTAAACAATGGGCAAAGTTTATAACTTGCAGCCCTTCCCCCGGGAACTGTGGGGGATTAAGTCATCCTCAAAGACATATTAATTAGGTTTTCGACTATGCTGAACAAAATGGCTATCTCAAAATTTTGATTGGATGACTTCGGGAAAAAAATGAGCGTGGGAGGGGGCCAAGTTGCCCTCCAATTTTTTGGGTCACTTAAAAAGGGCACTAGAACTTTTAATTTCCGTTCAAATAAGCCACTTAAAAAAAATAAAATAAATTAATAAATAAACACGCATCCGTGATCTTTCTTCTGGCAAAAAATACAAAATTACACATTTTTGCAGATAGGAGCTTGAAACCTCTACATTAGGGTTCTCTGATACGTTGAATTCGATAGTGGGATTTTCATTAAAGTTCCATGATTTTTAGGGGTTGTTTCCCCCTTTTTTTTCGAAAATAAGGCAAATTTTCTCAGGCGCGTAAATTTTAATGGGTAAGACTAAACTTGATGAAACATATATATTTCAAATCAGCATAAAAATCTGATTTTACTAATATATCTATTGGTATCAAAATTGCGTTTATTAGAGTTTCGGTTACTATTGAGCCGGGTCGCTCCTTACTTACAGTTCGTTACCACGAACTGTTTGATTTCAAATATATAAGTTTCATCAAAGTTGAAATTTGAACCTTGATAGACACCTCCTCTTTCCCATAAAATAATATGCAAGCTTGAAGAATATGATCTCGTGAAATGAAAAAGATTAACATTTATTTTGATATTATTCTTATTTGAACAAATTAATATTTTTATTTTCTCAGATTCGTTATTCTACGTAGTTTAGCTTTTTTGCTTTACTGAGGTCGCATCTTACTAGCATTTCATATAACAATTGCTTCACAAGGCTTTATATGTTAGCTTTATCAAACAGTTCGTGGTAACGAACTGTAAGTAAAGAGCGACCCGGCTCACTAGTAACCGAAACTCTAAATAACGGAATTTTGATACCAATAGATGCATCAAAAGAATAAGATTTTTATGCTGATTTCTTACCCATCAAAAGTTACGCACCTGAGAATATTTGCCTTATTTTAAAAAAAAGGGGGAAACACCCCGTTAAAACATAGAACTTTAATGAAAACCACACCATCATAGTCAGCGTATCATAGAACCCTACTATAGAAGTTACAAGCTCCTATCTGCAAAAATGTAGAATTTTGTATTTTGTGCCAGAAGAAAGATCAAAGATGCGTGTTTTTTTTTTTTTTTTTTTTTTTTTTTTTTTTTTTTTTTTTTAGGGGTGATCGTATCAACCCAGTGGTCCTAGAATATCCCGGGAGGGCTCATTCAAACGGCAATTAAAAGTATTAGTGCCATTTTTAAGTGACCCAAAAATGGGGGGCAACTAGGCCCCCTCCCATGCTCATTGTTTTCCAAAGTCACCTGATCAAAATTTTGAGATAGCCATTTTGTTAAGCATGGTAAAAAAAAAAATACGATAACTGTGTTTTTGAGGATAAATTAGTCCCCCATAGTCCTCGGGGGAAGATCTTAAAGTTATGAACTTTGTCCAATGTTTACATATAAAAAGGCCATGTCTGCAATTTTTAGAAATCCAACGATAATGGGAATTAAAAACCTAAGAATGCATAAAAGAATATTTAATACAAAATTTTTACCAGTAATAGAATATGGAGCAGAGATTTGGGGCGGAGAAGCGGCACAGAAGTTGGAGTCCCTCTAGCTCCAGTATTATAAAAGACTGTTTGGATTACATCAGACAACTCATTCACAGATTCTGAAAGGTGATATGGGCCTGTTTTCGTTAAAATTACGTAGGTCTATTATGATGCTTAGATTTTGGTTGAAGCTCATTAGCTGTAATTAAAGTATAAACACATACTGAACAAGTACTGACAAAACCTATCCTCTCCACACAAAAAAGTGACCCTTTGTCCGCGTCTCCGGGGACGATTCCATACCTATGCGAACCTGGCGACTAAATCACAAGTTCCGTAGGTGATTATACTTGTTCCGTAAAAACTGTATTAAATTTAATTTATTGGCTCGGAGCGATTAAGTAGTACAACATTTTCCCTCTAGAGGCGCTGAGGTACGCGGAGTCACTTTTGGAGAGTTTTGACTGTACTCGTTCAGTAGATGATTATACTTTGGGTGTAATGAAGATAGACTGGTAAGAGCTGCTTATTATCAGATGTTGAGTTATGGTTCGAAAACGTCGTGGCCATCCCAAATTAGGTCATTACTAGAAAGAATGGGAATGCCTTACTTATGGAATAACGGTCTTGGTTCCCGTGATCTACCAAAAAAATTAGTAAGCCAGGTACGATTTATCTTAGAGGGTCAAGAAATTCAGTATTGGCAAGGGCTGGTTCTAAATTCTGCTACATTGAATCATTATAATCAGGTTAAACCTAGTTTTGGAGAGGAAATTTATTTTAAATTCAATTTACCGGCTATGATTTTATGTCGATGGATTCAGCTTAGGGCGAATTGCCTTTCAATCCAGAGCAGA